>NC_044992.1:18870748-19137108 GCF_008728515.1 Papio anubis
TCGGTATGCTTCGTTCAGTTACGTATTGCTTGTTTGTTTGTTTGAGGCGGTCTTGCTCTGTCTCCCAGGCTGGAGTGCGGTGGTGGAGTCTCGGCTCACTGCAACCCGCCAAGCTCTCCTGGGGTTCGCCATTCTCCTGCGTCGGCCTCCCAAAAGTAGCTGGGACTACAGGCGCCGCCACCCGCGCCCGGCCCCTAATTTTTTATACTTTTAGTAGCGGCGGGGTTTCACCATGTTGCAGGATGGTCTCGATCTCCTGACCTCGTGATCCTCTGCGTCTCGGCCTCCCAAAGTGTTGGAGTTACAGGCGTCGACCACCGCCCCCGATGCGGCAATTACTTAAGCTTCTTTTTTTTTTTTTTTGAGGCCGGGCTCGCTTCTTATTGCCAGGCAGGAGGGCAGCTAAGCGTGATCTCGGCTCACTGCAAGCTCCGCCTCCCAGCGTTGGCGCCCGTTCTCCTGCCTCAGTCTCGGTAGCTGGGACTGCACACCATGGCGGCTAATTTTTGTGTACTTTAGTAGAGACGGGGTTTCACGGTGTTGGCAGGATGGTCGATCTCCTGACCTCGTGATCCATGCCATAAATACTCCCCAAAGTGCTGGGATTACGGGCGTGAGCCACCGTGCCCAGCAATTACTTCACTTCTAAGGAGAAATAAACCAGGTTGACTTCCGATTTCATTACAACAACACTCAATTTTAGAAGACAATACTTACATTCTTCAAGAAATAAAAGTATTACCCAAGAAATGTATACTCCAACTTTTACAGGATAAAGGCAACAAATATTTTTAAACATGAAAAACTCAGGTAATATAATTTTCATAAATTATTATTATTATTTTAAAGAGAGAGGGTCTCACTTTGTTGCCCAGACTGGAGTGCAGTGGCACAATCAGAGCTCAATGCAGCCTCAAACTTCTGGGCTCTAGCAATCCTCCTGCCTCAGCCTCTTGAGTAGCTGGGACTATAGGCACATGCCACTACATCTGGCTAAATTTTAAAATTTTTTGTAGAGACGAGGACTTGCTATGTTGCTCAGGGTGGTCTTGAACTGTGGGCTTCAAGCAATCCTTCTACCTCTTGTCTCCCAAAGTGCTGGGATTACAAGCGTGAGCCACCACACTCTGCTCTATAAATTATTCTTGAAGAAACTAAAGCAGGATCATAACTTACCACAAAATGGGTTGGGGAAAAAACTATGGCAAAATAACTGTTAATAGTAATTCTGAATCTGTTTAACTGTAGGAGTAGAACTAAAACAAACGTGGGATTATGGTTACACGCAGAATGTATGATTTTATGAACCCACTAACGTGGAAATGGTATAGTTAACCTCTTTTATATCTAGGAATCCAAATATCTCATTCAAAGCTGATTTAAAAATCAAGTGATAAATATTTATAAATGTAGTTAATGAAAAAAGCAAATACTAAAGAAGGATAAAATCATTTACATTAGGTGAGGAGAAGAATAGGGGTAAAGAAAAAAGAGGGAAAGTACAATGTCATCTTTATTCAGAATAGGTAGTTAACAGTCTGAAGAAACTGAGGACTATGCGTATTGCAGAGTATGATTATAAAGGCAACTCCTTGAATAAAAATATAAACCTTCCAAATTATCAGAAGAAACACAAAACACAATAAACACAAAATATGCAATGAAAGAGTGAAAAAAGGACCCAAAGGGGTATGAAACAGCATAATATAGCCGTCACATGAATAGGGCTCAACTCTTCTATGGCAAGATAAAGATTTTCAGATTTAATCACAAAGCAAAACTTAGTGCTCTAATTCAAGGGATTTACCTAAAATAAAGGGTTCAGAAAAGATGAAAACAGCAAAGGTTTATTGGGGTAGCAAACAAAATTCAGCAGGGTTGTCATAATATCAGACAAAGTTAAATTCAGGGCAAAGGTTGAATACATTAAATGAGACAAAGAAGGTCATTTTATGATGAAATGGGACAATTCCCAAGAATATAAGACAAATGAATATTTATGTACAAGTAACATGGTACTATTTATAAAGCAGAGAAATATTTATGCACAAGTAACATGGTACTATTTATAAAGCAGAGAAATAAAAACACAATAGTAACAAAAGATTCTAATTTACCTTCTTCAGATTATGGATTATGTTAGATCAAAATACATCTAAGGTCACAGAAGACATAAATAATATAATTGACAAATTATATCTCATTGATACATATCAAAATCTGTATGTTGAAAACAAAGAGTACACATTACCCTTGAGTGCCCATCAAACATTCCCAAAAATTGACCCCATTTTATGCTGCAAAGAAAACTCAAGTATTTCGAATGTAAAAGGTGTTTACAGGCTAGGCACAGTGGCTCATGCCTGTAATGACAGTTCTTTGGGAGGCCACATTGGGAGGATCACTTGAGGTCAGAAGTTGAAGACCAGCCTGGGTTACATAGTGAGACACCATCTCTACAAAAAATTTACAAAAATAAAAAAAATTAGCCATACATGGTGATTCACACCTGTAGTCCCAGCTGCTTGGAAGGCTGAGGCAGGAGAATCACTTGGGCCCAGGAGGTCGAGGCTGCAATGAGCTATAATTGTGCCACTGCACCTCAGCCTGGGTAACAGAGCAAGACCCTATCTCTTGGGGGAAAAAAAAAAAAAAGGTACGGTACAGAAAACACTGATCTCTGATCACAACGAAATAAAACTAAAAATTAATAACAAAAGCCTCTACTACCTGGATATTTTAAAACTTTGGGCCGGGTGCAGTGTCTCATACCTGTAATCCCAGCATCTTGGGAGGCCGAGATGGGCAGATAACGAGGTTAGGAGTTCGAGACCAGCCTGGCCAATGTGGTGAAACCCCATCTCTACTAAGAGTACAAAAATCAGCCGGGTGTGGTGGCACGTGCCTGTAATCCCAGCTACTCAGGAGGCTGAGGCAGGAGAATCGCTTGAACCTGGGAGGCGGAGGTTGCAGTGAGCCGAGATTCAGCCGCCACCATACTCCAGCCTGGGTGACAAAGCAAAACTCCGTCTTGGGGGAAAAAATAAAATAAAATAAAATAAAATAAATAAATAAATAAATAAAACTCTCATACTTCCACTTCAAATTTTAAAACTACATTAAGACAAAACCAACATTTTAGAATATCTGTAAAATAAAAATAGTGAAAATGCTTTACGTCAGAAATTATGAGCTATATCTTAAGCAGTACATATCTAATCTACATCTAAATGCTAAGTTAGCCCCCACCTCTTGCTTTTTTTTGAGACAGGGCTTCCCTCTGTTGTCCTGGCTAGAGTGCACTGGCAGGATCTCGGTTCACTGCAGCCTCGATCTCCTGTACTCAAGCAATCCTCCTGCCTCAGCCCTGAGTGGCTGGGATTATAGGTGTGTACTGCAATGCCCAGCTAATTTTTTGATTTAGAATTCAGCCTTAAATACTTACATTTATCAAAAAATTCAAGAAGTTAGAAAAAAAATACCCTGAAAGAAAGGAATACCCTGAAATATGCTGAAAAAAGGAATAAACACAAAAACAGAAATTAATAATTAGAAATATTAAGTTTAGCCTAAAGCTGCCTTCATACGTATTTTAAGTTCAGCCTATAGGTTCCTCCATACAGAGTGAACTGTAAATAAACGTGCAAACAGACTGTAACCTACTCTTCTGTCAATCACCAAGTTTCAGCCAATCACAGGCATCAACTGTTCAAACCCTGTTCAAATAAGGCAAAAGCTGACCTGTAACCCATCTGGCTGTTTCTGCACCTCACTTCCATTTTCTGTACGTACTTTCTTTTTTTCTGTCCATAAATCCTCCCTGACGACGTGGCAGTGCTGGAGTCGCTCTTATTCATTCCATAAATCCTCTCTTACCACATGACAGTGCTAGAGTCACTTTTAACCTATTCTGCTTAGGGCAGCTACCAGATTTAGGAATCAAATCATTCTATGCTCAAACTGTGTCTTAAGTTTTTCTTTTAACAGGGAACAACAACAACAAAAATAGTAGGTGGGCTTCAAGTTAGGCTAAAAAGAGAGGAAAAAAAGAAAAAGCAAAGGAGAAAAAATATTTTAATAATAAGAAGGAAAAAGCTCCAGTATAACTAAAAACATAAACCTAAGAGCCGGTTCTTTGAAAAAAAATATAATTGTAAAAGTTAACAAAATAAAGAAAGCAAAAACACACAAAATAAGATATTTGGGAGAAGTTAAAAAGTTCACAAAAGACTACTTTCCTCAACTTTATGCACATACACTTGAAAATCTGGAAAAAAAGGATAATTTGTTTTAAGAAATACATGCTTTATCAAAATTAACTCTAGAAGAATTTTTAAAATGTAAATTATAAAACTGCCACAAAAGAAATATTTCTAGCCTTAAAAGATTTACTCTTCCCAAAGAAAGTATCAGGCTGGGAGGGACATTTTCAACTGAGAAATGATCAGACCTCAAAGAATAGATAATTTTAATGCTCCTTAAATTCTTCAGAGTAAAAGGAAAAAGCAAATGCGCCCAATTTTTTTTCTTTTTTCTTTTTTTGTAGAGATGGGGTCTCACTATGTTTCCTAGACTGGTCTCGAACTTCTGGCTTCAAGCACTCCTCCTGCCTCGGTTCCAAATTTTTTATGATGTGAGCATAACATTGATTCTGAAACCAAACAACATTAGACATTCCAAAAGAAAATTATTGCCCATCTCATTTTTGAATATCAATGCAAAGCTTATAAATAAAATATTAGCAAACAGAATCAAGCAGTGTATTTTAAAAAATATGACAAGTTTATTGCAGGGATAAACTGGATTTTTTATTAGGAATTTATTATAACTAGGACTCATTACTTCAGTATGAGGAAATCCGCTGTCACCCGGTTTGCTCGTCCTTACAGACATCTTCCTTCTCTTCCTCTCTTCCTTTCCAGGGAAAATGTCTTCAAGTTTCCTCTACCAAACCAAAGATTCACCCCTCTTCTTTTATTCTTTCCTCCTCTCTTCTCAGAACAAAGGGGTTGTTGCTGACCAGCCAAGGGCTTCTTATTTGGGGCCGGATCATTCTTCCTTGTGGGACAGTCTTGTCCTTCAGGTAGGATGTTGAGGAGCACCCTCATGTCTACCCACTTAGGTAACAGTAGCATCTCCCGCATCGTGACAACCAAAAATGTCTCCAGACCTTCCCAAATGTTCGCGGGGCGGCGAGGAAGGGCAACATGGGCCCTGGTCGAGAACCACTAGTCTGGGCTCGCCCCTCTCTACCTGGGCACCGCGACTTGCCGGTGTTGGTTATTTTCCCTGGATCCTTTCCATCCTCCTCCTTTGATCCTCACGCCCTCAAATATGACCGAAGGTCCTGTCATTCCACTCCTGCAGCTTTCACTAAGGTCTTAGGCCACTTCCATGTCAAGAAACACAGTGACTCTTTCCAACCCCTGGCCATGTGCCTCAGCGTGAGGGTAGGGAAGATGCTGAGTGGGATATTCACCTTCCCGAGTTCCAGGCGCCTCCACGGCATCCTGGAGGAGGCACTGGGCGGTGAGGGTGCAGCGGCGCGGGGGGGCGGGCCCGGCAGAATGCGGTGTCCGTGTGCGGCTAGCGCCACAGGCATGACGGGCGGGGCGCAGGGGAGGCCGTGAGCATAGCTCTCAAACTGGAGGACGCCTCAGAATCACTTGAAGGGCTTGCAAGAATGCGGACTGCTGGGCCCCACCTTCATAGTTTTAGTGCAGGAAAAACCGAATAGCCTCGGTGGGACGGAGAACCTGCATTTTCTCGAGTTCGCAGATGAGACTGAAGCTGCTGGTCCGGGCACCACCCTTAGAAAACCGCCGGTCTCGAGTGCGGAAATGGGGCCCAGATCTGGCCTGGGGCGCCCCAACATACATTATCTGCAAACAGAGGATGAGCAGATAGGGAGATGAGACAGGGAGCGTCGGTAGAGAGGGGCCCCCGGCCGCCGGCTGAAGGAGGACAGCACAGGCGGAGGTTCGGGGACTACATCTCCCAGCGAGCCCCGCGCGGTCGCGCTCGCCCCCTGGCGGCGCTGGCGGGAGGCGCCGGCGGAGCGAGGGTCCCTCTCCTGAGCATCAGTGAGCGCCGGGAGCCGCGGCGGCTGCGGGCTGCGGCGGCGCTGAGCCAGCGGGGCCGGTGAGTAGGAGCCGCGCTGCCAGCCCGCCCGCCGGCCGGCTCTTTGCGCCTCAGCCGCGCCGTCTGCAGGGGTGGGTGGGCGAGCGCGGGGGTCCGGCAGTCCGTCGCGGAGGCACGGGACTGCCTTTCTGGGAAGGCGCGCTGCGTCTTCGCCGCGGGGGCCCTGGTCCCCTCGGCGCGTGTCCCTGTCCTCAGCCCAGGAGGGACGTCCTGCCCTGTCCTGCTCGGCCCGGAGCAGTGGGACCGGTGCCGCAGGTGGCCGCGGCAGGTGGCCGCCGCCTCCCCTCCGGGCCCGAGGGTTGTCGCAGGGACCCGGGACTGAGGGCCAGGTGGCTCCCGACAGCTGCGGCCCTGGAGGCGACCCCAGCCCTTGCGGCGGTGGGACAGGTGCGCGGGCACGCCCGGCCCCGGCTCCTGGGTCTCGGGAGCCTCCCGTACCCTCCCTGGTGCTGCCTTGCGGGTGCTGCGTGGTGCAGAGGACCGAGAAGCCCTTGGCCCTCGGCGTCCACCGCGCTCCCGCCCCTTCCTGGCCTGGGTGACCGGGGAATGTCTAGGGCTGCGCATCCCGGGTCAGGTGGGGCGCCCGGTGTAGTGCACCTGGCGGACCCGGGGGAGCGCGCGGTGTCCGTGGGTTTCCCGGTGGTGCGGACCTGCGGGCGCGCGGCAGTAACGACCTCCTTCCCCAGTGTCCGTGCAAGGAAATTAGTGTTATGTGCGTGCTTTTTTTTTTTCTCTAAGGAAGTTTGACTCTGAATATCTTATTTTGCTGGAGCTCCATTTGCCAGCACGTAAGTTTATGTAATAAGCGGCATACAGTTCGGAAAAAAATCTTTCTGTGAAGGTGCTCTTCCTTGCCCTCTGCAGGAAGAATTACGCCGAGCTGGTTGACAGGCTTATCCACCAGCAACCGTAGGAGCTGCAGGCAGCAGATAAAGTGTTTTTTTGCGTAGGGGCACAAGTCAGCCCTTCAGGGCAATTTTTGTTTTTGGAAGATTCTGTTATCCAGTTTCAAACATCGTGTTATTTCAGTGTTGAAGATGGGGGAGGAGGGAGGAGCAAAGGCTTGTCAATCCTAATACCTCAACAGAAATTAGCTTTGCAGGATTAACTCTCCAAGCAAGCGAGTTGAATTTGGTAGCCCAAACTACAGCTGAAGCTGAGCCTGCATACTAAACCCTGTTGCAGTTTTAATCCAGTTTCAAACACCGTGTTATTTCAGTGTTGAAGATGGGGGACGAGGGAGGAGGGAGGAGCAAGGCTTGCCAATCCTAATACCTCAACAGAAATTAGCTTTGCAGGATTAACTCTCCAAGCAAGCGAGTTGAATTTGGTAGCCCAAACTACAGCTGAAGCTGAGCCTCCATACTAAACCCTGTCTCAGTTTTAATAGTTTTTCAGTTGATTCGTTTGCCTCTTCCAAGTAGGTGATCTTCTTGTCTGTTGAACAACAGATGTCTCTCATGTTTGTCTTGTCTTCCAGAGATTACTGTCGCTGCAGCGTTGACTATTAAGGTTAAATAGGAATCTTTGTCTCGGGCCTGGTTTTAGAACGCATTCCCTCTGTATCTTCACCGAGTGTATTCTATCACATTAAGTACATTTCCGTTTATGCCTAATTACTAAGAGTTTAAAAAGTCAGGGGTGGGGTTTTTTTGTTTTTTTTTTTTTTTTTTTTTTTTTTTTTTGTTTTTTTGCCCAAATGCTTTTGTGTAGCATGCATTGATCATGTAGATTTTCGTCTTAAAATTGTTAACGTAAGCGGTCACATTGCTAGATTTTCTTTCTCTAAAACCCTGGGCTAATTTAAAATGCACTTTTGGATTGTTCACATCAATAAGCTAGCATCTTATTTAGGGTTTTGGTATCTGAGATTGGCATAGTGTACCCCATTTTTATCTGTGTTCATAATTAGGATTAGGCTGTCCTCTCCGATTAAATTGGGAAACTTACCATCATTTTCTATGCTCTGGAATAGAAGAATTATCTGTTCCCTCAAGTTTGGCAGAACTTGACTACAGACTGCCTGGGCTGCTGCTGGTGTTTTTTTAGGAAGTTAGTATCAGTATTTAATTACCTTTTCATTTTTTTCACGATCATTCATTTTTCTCAGTTTTTCTGTTTCTTCAAAGTAAATTTAATATTTTCTATTTTCCTAGAAAATCGTTAACATTATTGAATTTTAATATATGCTAGCCTAATGTTGTATATAGTATTCTGTGTAAGAAAACAGACTGTTACATATCTGTATGTACCTGTATGTTCTCTTTCTGATACAGTACTTTTTTTGGTACCTTTTCTCTTTTTTATTGATCAGACTTGCTTAATGATTATTTTATTAATCATTTCAAAGAACCAGCTTTTATTAACCAGGATTTATTGATTAATTCTATTGATTTTTTATTTTTCTATGTCATGAATTTCTGTTTTTTATCTTTCTACTTATTTTGAGCTTATTTTGTTCAAGTTTTAGCCGTTTGAATGGAAAACTTGGCTCATTTAATCAGTCCTGTGAGCAAGGCAAGGACTTCTAATTCTTTCATTCCACTTACCTCACATTTGGCCTTAGTTGTATTTTTACTTTAAGCTTTCCAACGAGACATTATTGCTATTGTTTTTGTTATTTTCTAGGTCAACATTTATTAGCTTTATCTACCTGTTTATTACCATTTCTTCACTTTGCATTCCTTCTTGTATCACAGATGATTTTCTTTGGAACATTTTCCTTCTCCCTCAAGTACATTCTTTAGAAATTACTACAGTGATGATCAATTCTCTGTTTTTGTAATATCTGAAAATGCCTTTATTCTCCCTGTATTGAGAATTTTGGTTTCACCGTGTTTCTTCTATTGATTTCAGAGTTATTTTTATATTTTTTCTAGCATTTAAAAAAGATGTTTTGTAGCTAGAAGGTTTTGGGATCTCTATTCTGCCACAGTGCTGAAAGAAAAACAAAGATTACAAATAAATTAATTTGCCGTCCACTGTCAGTCACGACTGTTCCCTGAACTCTTAGTATATTGGGTATACAGTTCTATATTAATCTCAAGTTTATTGATTATAATTCAGGTTTTCTGCATCCTTAACTTATTTTTTTTCTCTGTTTGGCCTGTTGATTCGGCGAGTTGTTTTGAAGACTCCCATTATGATTCTTGTAGGGGTTTTTGTTCTATTTCTATGTTTAATATATATTTCTTTCTTTAAATGTATTTTTGAAGCTGTCTTATATGCTTAAAGGTTCACAATTCTTATATCTTCTTGGGGAATTGTACCTTTTGGGAATAGATGAGCCATCTTATTTAATTATTTTTGTTGTTCATTCTCTTTATATTGCTATACTTGCTTTTTGTTAGCATTTAATATGGAATATCTTTTTCTATTCACTTATTTTCGATTTTCTGTGTCTTCTTTAATTATTACTCTTACCATTAGCTTATAGTTGGATTTTATTTAATTACTTAATCTTTGTCTTTTAATAAATATTGTGGTAAAATAACATAAAATTTATTTATTATTATTATTTTTTTACCATTTATCACTTTTAAGTGTACCGTTCACCATTGTTAAGTGTGTGTACATTGTTGTGCAACTAATCTCCAGAATTTTTTCATCTTACAAAATTGAAGCTGTCTATCCATTACCCCAGCCCCTGGCAACCACCATTCTGCTTTTTGTCTCTATGAATTTGCCTATTTTAGGTACCTTGCATGAGTATCTAATATAGTACCTCATATAGTATTTGTCTTTTTATGACTGACTTATTTTGTTTAACGTAATGCCCTCAAGGTTCATTCATGTCGTAGCATGTGTCAGAATTTTCTTCATTTTTATTGCTAATTAATATTCTATTGAATGTACACACCACATTTTGCTTATTCATATATTTGTCAATGGATATTTGTGTTGGTTCCACATCATAGCTATTATGAATAATGCTGCCATGATCATGGGTGTACAAATATCTCTTCAAGACCCTGCTTTTAATTATTTGGGTATATACCCAGAAATAGAATGGTTGGATCAAATAGTACTTCTATTTTTAATTTTTTGATGACCCAGCATACTGTTTTACATAGTGACAACCATTTTATATTCTCACCAGCAATGCATGAGAATTCCAGTTTCTATACATCCTTGCTAACATCTGTTATTTTCTCTCTTTTTTTGATAGTAGCTATCCTTATGGGTGTGAAATCTTTGTCTTTTAATAGGTGGCTTTAGCCCATTTGTATTTATTTTGATTACTGATATTTTGTAGTTTATTCCTGCCATCTTCTTTTGTGTTTTTGATTTCTTTTTTTGAGACAGAGTCTCGCTCTATTGCCCAGGCTGGAGTGCAGTGGTTCGATCTCGGCTTACTGCGACCTCCGACTTTCAGGTTCAAACAGTTCTCCCATCTCAGCCTCCTGAGTAACTGGGATTACAAGCCTACAACCACTATGCCTGGCTAATTTTTGTATTTTTAGTGGAGACGGGGTTTAACCATGTTGGCCAGGCTAGTCTTAAATTTCTGACCTTGAGTGATCTGCCCGCCTTAGCCCCCCAAAGTGCTGAGATTACAGGCATGAGCCACTGTGCCCGACTGGTTCATTTCATTTTCATTGCTGTGTATATGCCATTGTATATATCCCTAATGTAGATATACATTTGACTTTGATCGGCAGTTGGTTGGTTGCAGTTTTCGACTGTCATGAATAGTAAGTGCATGAACACTCTAGTACATGTCTTTTGTTGAGTGAGTATATGCATTTCTGTTGAGTGTGTATCTGGGAGTGGAACTGCTTGGTTGTAGTCTGTGCATATGCTCAATTTTAGTAGATACTAGTAAACAGTTTTCAGTAGTAAACAGGTTGCACCAACTTATTTACCCCAGAAATATATATGGTTGCTCCACATTCTTGCCAACTCTTGGTAATTTCTGTCTTTTCCCTTTTAGTTATTCTGGTGGATATTGTGGTTTTAATTTGGATTTTCCTGATGATAAATGAATTTGCACTGTTTTGGTACCCTTAGTTTTTCACACATATCTAAACATTTTTTTTCTCTTGCTGTTAAAAGATAATCTGTTTATGTGAACTCTCCATGAGTAAAGCAAAAAAGAATCTTATGATTTTAATTCTGTCCCATATTAAATTTTTGGGTTTTCACACATTAGGCATTAATAGTTATTTAGGTAAATTGCAAATTTTTCTGATTATTTGTACATCATTGGTGCTTTTATCTCATTTGTTTTGCTTAGTGAGTCCTTAAGTGATTATTTCGTTTTGTTTTCAGGGATTCTATGAGTGGTAAACTTTCTGAACCCTTGCATGTTTAAAAAATGTTTTTTATTTTGCTTTTCCATGTGAATATTCTTGACTGGGTATAGGATTCTACATTAAAACCTCCTGAATTTTGAAGATGTTGCTTTGTTATCTGCTGGTATCTAGGAAGAAGTGCATGCAGTCTGACTCGTGTTTCTTTGTAGTTAATGTGTTTATTTTCTCTGAAGCTTTACAATTTTTTTTTCTTTCTCCTTGGTGTTCTAAAATTTACTATTTGTCTAGGAGTGGATTTTTTTTTTTGAGATGGAGTCTCGCTCTGTCACTCAGGCTGGAGTGTGGCATGATCTCAGCTCACTACAACCTCCACCTTCTGGATTCAAGCAATTCTCCTGCCTCAGCCTCCCAAGTAGCTGGGATTACAGGTGTGTGCCACCACACTCAGCTAACGTTTGTATTTTTAGTAGAGACGGGGTTTCACCATGTTGGCCAGACTGATCTCAAACTCCTGACCTCAAGTGATCCGCCTGCCTTGGCCTCCCAGAGTGCTGGGATCACAGGCGTGAGCCACCACGCCTGGGCACCATGCCGGCTTAAGAGTGGTATTTTTTGTTCTTCCTGCTCAGCATTTGGTAGTCCCTTTCATTCTAAAGATTAATACACATTTCTGTGGTACTGGAGAAGTTTTGAGTGTTTCCTCGTCTCCATTCTATTTTCTGCTTCTGGAATTATTCTTACTTGGGAATTAGAGTATCTTGATTTATCTTTCATGTTTCCTGAAGTAATCATTTCTTTTTCTCTCAAATGTTCTGTCTTTTTTAATTAAAAAAATTTTTTTTGAGACAGGGTATTGCTCTGTTGCCCAGGCCTGGAGTGTAATGGTGCAGCTCACTGTGACCTGGAACTCTTGGACTCAGGCGATTCCCCTGCCATGCCACTGTGCCCAACTGAAATGCTCTGTCTCTTTATCTTTATGGGCTGCATTCTGGTATGTTCCTTGGGCTGATTTTGCAGGTCACCAATCTAATATTTAGATTTGTTCAGTCAACTCTTTAGCCCATCTCTTGAGTGTTTTTAAATATTGATTATCATATTTTTAAGTTTCTGGGTCTCTACTTTTTAAAATTTAACTTTTGGAATAGGTAAGATAGGCCAGGCGCAGTGGCTCATGTCTGTAATCCCAGCACTTTGGGAGGCTGAGGTGGGCAGATCATGAGGTCAGGAGATTGAGACCATCCTGGCTAACGCAGTGAAACTCCATCTCTACAGAAAAAAATTTAAAAAAAATTAGCCAGGCTTGGTGGTGGGCACCTATAGTCCCAGCTACTCAGGAGGCTGAGGCAGGAGAATGGTGTGAACCCAGGAGGCGGAGCTTGCAGTGAGCTGAGATCGTGCCACTGCACTCCAACCTGGGCGACAGAGACTCCACCTCAAAAAAACCAAAAAACAAAAAACAAAGGAAATAGGTAAGATAATCAGTGTTCAAAACCAGACTGTATTAAAAAGGCATAAATGAAAGGTGTCCCCACCATTCCTATCCTCTTACTTCTCTTGCCTTACAAGCAGGTAACCATTGTTATTAGTTTCTTATGTAGCTTCCAAAGTTTCTTCATGCAAATACAAGCAAATATGAATCAGATTCTCCATTTCTCCTTTTCTGCACAAAGAGTAGCATTATCCTCTCTCTGCCCTTCGCCCTGTATTTTTATTTCACGGTGTATCGTAGAGATCGTCACATACCAACTGCTTGCTCTTCGTAGATATAATGTCCCCTCAGATCTTCCCAAGAATATCTAATAATTTATTCTGTGTGCTCTAGTCATTATCTTCGCTTGGGTATGTGTTCTGCTGTTGATTCCGTGTCCCTGCTTCATGATATTGAATAAAAACTTGGTGATTCTTTATGTGTTCATCTTCGAAGTTTGAGAATTCCTGTTTTTCCGTCTGTCTTACTAGCCGTAGCCTGCCTCTTGTGATTGTGGAAGAGCTGTGGTATGCTGCTGAGTGGCGTGTGTATTCCATATGAGGGGGTGTGTTGAGGGGAAGGGTCCAACAGTCCTGGCCATTCTGACTACAGTTCCCCAGTTAATCACCTTGTCAGAGTCCATCTCTGCTCTTCATTCTATCTGCTGTTAGAAGCCTGTTCCCAGAAACCTGTTACCATTTCCCTCTGCATGACAGCCTCCTCCCAAGCTTGTATTGGGCTGTGGTTTGCTTAGGTAATCTGGTTCTGAGTACTTTTTACTTTTCAGAAATTTCCTAGACATTTTAGTTGGCCATTGGCACTCACTCTTGTTTTCCAGGTTTCTTTTGATTTAGTGTTTTAAAAATATTTCTACCATTCCATTGAATTTTAAGACACTTGGAAGGCAGAAGTATGTGTTTAGTTTATTATTTTGGAGACAGGGTCTTGCTGTGTCTCCCAGGCTGGAGTGCACTGGCACAATCATAGCTCACTGCAACTTTGAACTTTTGGGCTTACGTGGTCCTCCTGCCTCGGCTTCCCAAAGCACCGGCATGGGCCACCATGCTCAGTCCTTTCTTTTATAATTTATTTCTGTGTTGGGGGCCCCCAGGTACACGCTCAGATCTGGTGGTTCACTTGGAAGACTCAGCATGTGGTATACGCATGCCTGTAATTTATTACAGTGAAAGGATACAAAGCACAATCAGCAAAGGGAAAGGCAAGGGAAAGGTGCATGGGGTCAAGTCCAAAGGAAACCAGGCACAAGCTTCCAAGCATCCTCTCCCAGTGCAGTCACACAGGATGTGCCTAACTCCCCCGGGAAGGAGCTGTGACAACGCATGTGAAATGCCGTCTATCAGGGAAACTCACTAGAGACCCAACACCCAGGATTTTTTTGGAGGGCTGGTCATGCCGGCCCCCTCTGCCCAGCACATACCACATTCCACGCTCCCTGAAGAAAAGCAGGAGTTCAGCATAAACCACACAATAATTTAGGCACAGTGAGTCCCTCTTTCCAGCTTGGATGGTGGGAACCCTTCTGAAATCTAAGTTCCTGGATGCCAGCCAAAGGTTAACTTTTTATGAGACTTTTTAAGAATAACAGTCTTGGGCTAGGCACAATGGCTCATGTCTATAATCCCAACACTGTGGGAGGCCAAGGTAGGAGGATCTCTTGAAGCCAGGAATTTGAGACCAGCCTGGCCAACACAGCAAGACCCTTCCTTCCTTCCTTCCTTCCTTCCTTCCTTCATCCCTCCCTCCCTCCCTTCCTTTCCTTTCCCTTCCTTTCCTTTCCCTTCCTCCCTTCCTCCCTTCCTCCCTCCCTCCCTCCCTTCCTTCCTTCCTTCCTTCCTTCCTTCCCTCCTTCCCTCCTTGCCTTTTCCTTCCCTCCTTCCTTTCCTTTCCTTTCCCTTCCTTCCTTTCCTTTTCCTTCCTTTCCTTTCCTTTCTTTCTTTCCTTTCCTCCTTTCCTCCTTTCCTCCCTTCCTCCCTCTTTCTTTCTTTCTTTCTTTCTTTCTTTCTTTCTTTCTTTCTTTCTTAGCAAGACCCTTTCTCTCTCTCTCTCTCTCTCTCCTTCTTTCTTTCAAAAAAGCAGTCTTAGGCCTGCTATGTTAACTGTTTTCTGCAATATTTTCCTCTTATGTTCCTCAGAAAAGGATGGACACTGTACCTAGAAATTACTTCTCCCAGCCAGATGGTCATGAATTTTTCACCCTCTCTGAAGAAAGAACACATTTGTGTTCAGGTGGAACTGTCAGTGGAGAACATTTCCTGATGTTGGATAAAGCCATAGCATGGCACATGCTCAGCAGCCTTGAGAGGGTGTCAGTGACAGAGCACGGAGGGACTACTCAACCATTCAAAATTCTTTTTCTCTTAACTGGTCTTTAATTAGCCACTTACAAATGGCAGTGGCCCATCATCCAGCACAGAGATCTGCCACTTCCCTTCTAGCTTTCCCACAGAGCCACCCTGATCACCCCAGTTGGTGTTGGTCTCTCTTCCCCAAACTGCCATCGGCTCTGCTCACAGGGCCGTTCATCACTAGCTTCTCTTCCGCGGTTTTATTGGATAGTTTTTGTTGCCTCATTATGTATAATCTTCCACAAGATTGGGAATTCCTTGAGGAATGAACAGTAAGTCATAGTTATATACCCCATGCCTCCTTGCAGGGCGACATGCATAGAGTTGGTGCCTATTAATGTTTTTGGAAAGAACCGTTAGAAGGAAGTAGGAAGCAGCCTCTTCTTCATTCTAGTCACTGCTTCACATGCAGCTGATTTTTATTCTGTGTTGAGGGTGGTGATATAAAACACCAAGCTGACATTACCTGCTTGAGTTGTCTGAGTTCTGTCTGCAGCAGATGGTGTAATTAAATGTTTTAGTTTGAAAGGCTTTTCAATTTCATTCAACCTGAGTGTGGGCTTAGATTGTCAAATCATCTTTTTTAACTCTAAAGGCTGTATCTAGTCAGCCTGTATCTAGTTTCCTCCCTTTAACTTTTTTTTTTTTTTTTTTTTTTTTTTTTGAGACGGAGTCACACTCATCACCCAGGCTGGAGTACTATGGTGTGATCTTGGCTCCCTACAGCCTCCGCCTCCCGGGTTCAAGCAATTCTCCTGCCTCAGCTTCCTGAGTAGCTGGGACTACAGGCATGTGTCACCACACCTGGGTAATTTTTGTATTTTTTGTAGAGACTGGGTTTCACTGTGTTGACCAGGCTGGTCTTGAACTCCTAACCTCGTGATCTGCCTGCCTCGGCCTCCCAAAGTGCTGGGATTACAGGCGTGAGCCACCATGCCCAGCCCTCCCTTTCCTTGGTTTTAGACTTTAGGTGTGAGGAATTGAATTAATTATATTCTCATTCTTAGCCCTTTATCATCACTGGCCCATGCAAGGCCCTCTGTTGTTTTGCTTGTTCATGCATTTGTTGGTTCATTTTACTCATTCCATTTTATCCCACTCTCATTCTCTTCTCCCCATAGACGGCTATTCTAATGAGGTTCATATAATGCTTTTGTGTATATACAGTTGACCCGTGAACAATGAGGGGGTTAGGGGAACTGGCTCCCTGCACAGTTGAAAATCTGTGTATAAACTTTGACTCTCCCAAAACTTAACTACTGACAGCCTACTTTGACTGGAAGCCTTATCCATAGCATAAACAGCCAATTAACATTTATTTTGTGTGTGATGTGTATGATATACCATATTCTTACAATAATGTAAGCTAGAGATAAGAAAAATCTTATTAAGAAAATCATCAGGAAGAGAAAATGTACTTTTCATTAGTTCCTTGGAAATGGATTATCATAAAGGTCTTCATCCTTGTCATCTTTATGTTGAGTAGGCTGAGGGGGAGGAAGAAGAAGAGGGGTTGGTCTTGCTGTCTCAGGGGTAACAGAAGTGTAAGAAAATTCACATATAATTGGACACAGGCAGTTCAAACCTGTGCTATTCAGGGGTCATGTGTATACTGTTTTGTGTGCATATATATATATATACTTTTTTTTAAGACAGAGTCTTACTCTGTCACCCAGGCTTGAGTACAGTGGCGTGACCTTGGCTCACTGCAACCTCTGCTGCCCAGGTTCAAGCGATTCTCCTGCCTCAGCCTCCCGAGTAGCTGAGATTACAGGCACCTGCCACCACACCCAGCTAATTTTTGTATTTTCAGTAGAGACGGGGTTTCACCATATTGGTCAGGCTGGTCTTGAACTCCTGACCTCATGATCCACCCGCCTTGGCCTCCCAAAGTGCTGGGATTACAGGTGTGGGCCACCATGCCCGGCCTGTGTGCATATGTTTTTAATTTACATGAATGGTGTCATGTTCTAGCCTTTTTTCTGTATCTTAGCATTGTCACTCACCATCCATCCCTGTTACTTGGTGACTCTGGTCTTAGTGTCCACCACATTTTGCCCATCTCGTCTCCTGGAGATGGACACCCAGGTTGATTCCCACTCGCAGTAATGCTGAATGAACCTCTAGTACATATTTCCTTATGGACTTGTGTGAGGATCCTTTGGGATTTAGACTCAGGAATAGGACTGCCTGGTCGTGGTGTGTGCCTGTACTTAATATAACCAAGTACTGCCAGATTGCTCTCAAGGGTGGCTGCACCACTACCTTCCCCAGCAGCACACAAGGATTCCCAAGGCCCCGATCTTCGCATGCACTTGGTATCATTCAGCTTTCTAGACTTTAGCAGTCTCCCTCTATTTATTTATTTATTTATTTATTATATTTATTTATTTATTTATTATTTTTTGAGACAGAGTCTCGCTCTGACGCCCAGGCTAGAATGCAGTGGCGTGATCTCGGCTCACTGCAAGCTCTGCCTCTTGGGTTAACGCCATTCTCCTGCCTCAGCTTCCTGAGTTGCTAGAACTACAGGCACCCGCCACCACGCCCGGCTAATTTTTTGTATTTTTAATAGAGACAGGGTTTCACTGTGTTAGCCAGGATGGTCTCGATCTTCTGACCTTGTGATCCGCCTGCCTTGGCCTCCCAAAGTGCTGAGATTACAGGCGTGAGCCACGGTGCCTGGCAGCAGTTTCCCTCTTTTTATTTGCATCTCTTTGATTACTAATGAACTTGAGATTGCCTTTATATATGCTTGCTATCTTTTTGAGTTTCCATTGACATAAGTTGCCTGTTCATGTCCTTTCCCCATGTTTCAACTGGAATCTCTGATTAGACTGTTTTAGACATTAGCCCCTTGTTGATGTTTTGATGGTGCACGTAGTTTCTCCCGACATGTTACACGTCAGCTTTTTGGTTGGTACCTGTGTTGGATAAAAATCCTTAATTCTATAACCTGAATAGTCAATCTGCCTCATGAGCTTCTCTAGTTTTACCTTTTGACATGTCTGTTGACAACATCTAGTAATCAAGATATTTCACATAAAAATCCAGATTCCTAGTCTCTCTTGAAAAAGTGAAAGGTATTTCAGTCCTGGCTAGGGTGACTGAGGGATGAGTTCCTGCTGTTGCTAGGGCCTGGGCTGCCTACCCACCTGTCCTCACTCATTCTCTTGACCTCCTGGTCACTAGTGTCATTTGACTTTATGACCAGCTGCTGCTGTATGTGAGGCAATACCTTGAGGATAAACAAGCATGGTGATGATGTTCCCAAGATTGCTGGGATATGGTTATGGGGTGGATAGACTCGGCGTTGAGAACACAGTAGTGGCTGCTGCGTCTCATGACACTATTGAATGGGTGTTAGCATGGCAATAGAATACTGATGGACTGTGTGCACCCTCTTTCAGCAGTAATTATTCATTCGTTTCAACCTTTTCTGGATCAGCTCATTCCTTTTTGCCAAAAAAACAAAAAACAAACAAAAAAAAGGTTTAGTGAAATTGCATGTGAGCAAGAGTTCTAAACGAGGGATCTGAAAACTTTTTCTGTGAAGAGCTATAGAGTAAATATTTTAGGCTTTGCAGGGCTGTTCGTTCCCTTGGAACTACTCAGCTCTGCTCCTGTAGTGTGAAAGCTGCCATAGGCGATATGTAAATGAATATGGTCTCTTCATTTGGTCTGGATTTGGACTGCAGACTGTAGTTTGCTGATCCATGTTCTAAACCATAGTCTTAGACTTAATTTTGTCTTCCTTCTCTTGTTTTTAAGGTGCAAGGTTATACATAACATTCTGCTAATGAATACATGGTAAGTACCTACTAGGTACTAGGTGCTGAGATTATAGTGATGGACAAGACACAAATCCAGTCTATTCAGCTTAATGTCTGGGTGGGGAGACAGATGAGGGAGCAGGCAGTTACTAAAGAGGATGGCAGGCCAGGACACGGGAGAGCACAGAATTGGGCAGCAGAGATTGGGAGCAGAACATGACAGGTAAGACCTTCTAGAGGAAGGTGATGTCTAAATGAAAGGGGAAGAGGGTGAGGCAGGAAAAGGCAAAGGTCCTTTTGAACTTCATCTGCAAATTCCATGAGGTGAGAGTTTAGCTCAATATAGCTGGAAAGTTGAGATTGGGTTCTGTGCTGATAGCAGGAATGACAAGACAGAGACTGAATAAAAAATCCACACACGGAATCGTGAATGCTTAAATAATCCAAGGTTGATGGTGATAACTCCTATGCTATTCAAATGTGTCAGAAAATAAGCAAAAACATGGAAAGCATCTCAGCTAATTTTACAAAGTTAGAATAACCCTGATAAAGAGCAGTATATGGATACTGGGGTTTAGAAATCTTCAGAAAATGAATAAAAAGAGAATAGTATAGCCCCAAAATGTAAATTATAGACCAAATTTACATGTGATATGTATACAAATATCCTAAATAAAATAGCAAAAGGAGGTCAGCAGAATATTAAAAGAGCAATAAACTTTGACCAAGTAGATTTTACTCTAGGAATTCCAGAATCATTTGCTATCAGGGCATATGTTAGTTTAATACAACGAGAAAGTTTAATAAGTTTCCGTTTTATTAGTTTAATAAAATGGGGTAGCTATATAATCGTCTTGAGAGATTCTGGAAAAGCACTTAGAATTTGACTTTAAATCTTGTCATTTCTTGAAACACTTTCATGCATTGTGCCTTCAGATTGTACAGCATGGCTGACTTTACCACTTTTTAATTTCTCTGGCAAATCTTTGCCCATTATTTCTATAACTTTTCATTCATCATGTCCTTTGTGAATCCATTCTTGTTTACTCTATGTGGAATAAATTTTTCTCTTCCCTCTAGTTCCATAATTCTCCATTCTTGCATTTCAGTTGGAATTTTCAGTTTCTCTCAATTGATTTCCTTTTTTGAGAGACAGATTAGGCACTGGAGATACAAAGATAAATAAGACAGTATTCAGGGTTTTTTCTCTTTACCCTCTGACTCATTTCCTACCCTTCCATATTTCTCTGTCTCAGAGGGAGATGATTCCTACAAACTTCATTTTGCAGTGTCCCTTGTCAACCATCTCTGGCCAAGTATGGTTAGTCGGAAGCACTAGTGGGAGATTGAAAGGTGGGAGGAAGGGAGAAGCCAGGGATTTCCCCCCTTGTTTTCTGCTTTGCACAGGGTCTCTAGGGCGGTCCCAGCTCCAGCCAAGGACTCTGACACTGGCTTGTGGACTCTAATACTAGCCCCTCCTCCTTTATCCTTCCAGCTTCATGGGTGGCAGATGGAATCCCACTGTTGCCAATCTCTGGGTTGACGCACCATCGCAATTGGCTTTTTAGTCCTGCCCTAAACCTTGTAATTAGTTCCCATATTAAATTCCCTCTATTGAACTGCTTCTCTTGAATTCTGTTTTCCTTATTAAACCTTGCTCAATGCAGATGAAAACCCCACTTTTGTGTGTGCACAATCTCATAGGAAAAGCGGACATTAAAATGACTATAAGTTTTGTGTATTCAGTGTTCTGTCTTCCGTTCTTTTGGAAGTAGACTTTGGGCACAGCAATTGGCCATGACCCAGAATGAGCCAATCAAAATTTGGACATAGGCACACACAGAGAAAAGATGATGTGAAGATGCAGGGAGAAGATGGCCACATGCAAGCCAAGGAGAGAGGCCTGGGACAGAGTCTTGCCTCAGGGCCCTCAGAAAGAACCAACTCTGCTGACACCTTGATCTCAGACTCCTAGTCTCCAGAACTGTGAGAAAATCAATTTCTATGTTTAAGCTCCCCAGTTTGTGGTACTTTGTTCCAGCAGCTCTGGGAAAGTACTATACTACCTGTCCTCCCAGCCCCACCCAACCACTAATCTACTTTCTGTCTCTATAGATTTCCCTATTCTGGACATTTCCTATGCATGGAATCATAATGTGTGGTCATTTGTGACTGACCTCTTTCACTTAGCATAAGATTTCCGAGATTCATCCTTGTAGCATGTAGCTGGATGTCACTCCTTGCATGGGCAGATAATATTCTAGTGTATGGATATACCACATGTTATTTACCTGTTCATCAGATGGTGGGCATATGGGTTGTTACCACCTTTGCTGTTATGAATAATGTTGCTATAAATGCCCATGTACAAGTTTTTATGTAGATATGTTTTCATTTTTCTTGGTTATATACCCAGGAGGAATATTTCTGGGTCATATGGTAACTCTATATTTAATAATTTGAGGAACTGCCAGACTGTTTTCCAAAGTGGCTGCATCACTTTACATTCCCAACAGCAGCGAATGAAGTTTCTGATTTTTTCACATCCTTACCTGGCTTTTTATTCTAGCCATCCTAGTGGGTATGAAGTGATATCTCATTGTGGCTTTGATTTATATTTCCCTGATGACTAGTGATGTTGAGCATATTTTCATGTCTTTATTGGCTAATTGTGTATCTTCTTTAGATAAGTGTATATTCAAGACTTTTGCCCATTTTCGAATTGGGTTGTTTTATTGTTGTTGTTCTTGAGTTGTAGGAGTTCTTTATATATTATAGATATTAAATCTTTATCAGATACATATAATTTGCAAATATTTTCTTTCTTCCATTATGTGGGTTTTCTTTTAATTTTCTTTTTTTCTTTTTTTTTTGTTGACATGTAATAATTATACATATTTATGAGGTACAGAGTGATAATTTGATACATGTATGCAATGTGTAATGATTGAATCAGGGTAATTAGGATATCCATCATCGCAAACATTTATCATTCCTTTGTGCTGGGAACATCCAAAATCTCTTCTAGCTTTTTGAACGTGTACAATAAATTATTGGTAACTGTACTCACCCTACAGTGCTATAGAACATTAAAACTTATTCTTCTCATATAGTTGTACATTTTTATCTATTAACTTTTCCCAAGCCTCGCCTTCTAATTCTATGACTCTATTTTCTTTTTAGCACCCATGTCTAAGTGAGAACATGCACTGTTTATCTTTTTGTGCCTTACTTATTTCATTAAATATAATGTCCTCCAGGTTCATCCATATTGCTGGGAATGACAGAATTTCATTCATTTTAATGGCTGAATAGTATTCTATTGAGTGTATATGCCACATTTTCTTTATCCATTCATCTGCTGATGCACAGATTGATTCCCTATCTTAGCTGTTGTGAATAGTGTTGCAATTAACATGGGAGTGCATACATTTCTGCAGTATACCGACTTCCTTTCCTTTGGATAAATACCCAGTAATAGGGTTGCTGGATCATATGGTAGTTCTATTTTCAGTTTTTTGAAAAACCTCAGTATTATTCTCCATGATGGCCATTACCAATTTGCATCCCTACCCATGGTGTATAGGAGTTCCCTTTTCTCCAAATCTTTGCCAGCATCTATTATATTTGGTCTTTTTGATAATAGCCATTCTAACTGGAGTGAGAGGATATCTCATAGTGGTTTTGATTTTTGTTTCTCTGATGATTAGTGATGGTGAACATTTTTTCATACTTGTTGGCTATTTTATACTTGCAAGACTCCCAGAATAGCCAAAACAAACTTGAAAAACAAGAACAAAGTATAGGATGACTCACGCTTCCTAATTTAAAAATTTATACAGTAACAAGTAATCAAGACAGTGTGGTACTGGCAAAATGATAGTGACATTTGTATGTCTTCCTTTGAGAATGTCTATTCAGATCTTTTGCCCATATAAAAACCAGATTATTTGCTTTTTTGCTGTTGAGTTATTTTAGTCGCTTGTGTATTCTGGATGCTAGTCCCTCGTTGGATGAATAGTTTGCAAATATTTTCTCCTATTCTACAGGTTGTCTCTTCATTCTGTTGATTGTTTCCTTTGCTGTGCAGGAGATTTTTAGTTTGATAAAGTCCTATTTTTCCATTTTTGTTTTTGTTGCCTGTGTTTTTGAGGTTTTAGCAATAAAATCTTTGCCTAGACCAATGTCTTGAAGCGTTTTCCCTTATGTTTTCTTCTAGTAGTTTTATAGTTTTGGATCTTACATTCAAGTCTTTAATTCAATCTGAGTTGATTTTTGTATATGGTGAGAGATAGGTGTCTAGTTTTATTCTTCTGCATATGGATGTCCAGTTTTCCTAGTACCATTTGTTGAAGGGGTGTCATTTCCCCAAAGTGTGTTCTTGATGCCTTTGTCAAAAATCAGTTGACTATAAATTTGTGGATTTATTTTTGAGTTCTTTATTCTGTTCCGTTCGTCTATGTGTCTGTTTTCTGTTAGTACCATGCTGTTTTGGTTACTGTTGCTTTGAAGTCAGGTAGTATGATGCCTCCAGGTTTGTTCTTTTTGCTTAATATTGCTTTGGCTATTTTGGCTTTCCATTTCTTGATGGTGTCCTTTCAAGCACGAAAGTTTTTCATTTTGGTAGGTACAGTTTACCTATTTTTACTTTAGTTGCTCGTGCTTTTGGTGTCATGTCTAAGAATTCTTTGTCAAACCTAACGTTTTTAAGATTTACCCCTATGTTTCCTTCTAAGAGTTTTACAGTCTTAACTCTTATGTTTAAGTCATCAATTCATTTTTGAATGAATTTTTGCATATGGTGTGATGGAGGGTCCAACTTCATTTTTTTTTCATGTGACTGTTTGATTACCCCAGACCTATTTGTTGAAAAGAATGGTCTTATTGACCTTTCTGAAAATCATTTGGGCTGGATGTGGTGGCTCATGCCTGTTATCCCAGCACTTTGGGAGGCCAAAGTGGGAGGATTGCTTGAGCCCAGAAATTCAAAATTCAAGACCAGCCTGGGCAACATAGTGAGATTCTAAATCTACAAAAAAAAAAAAAAAAAAAAAGAAAGAAAAAGAAAGAGAAAAAATAGAAAAGCACTTAGCATAGATGTTTAGGCTTGTTTCTGTATTCTCAATTCTATTCCATTGACGTGTATGTATGTATGTATGTATGTATGCGTCTTCGTGCCAGTACCACGCCGTCTTGATTACTGTTGCTGTGTTGTAACATTTGAAATTGGCAAGTGAGTCATCCTATATTTTGTTCTTGTTTTTCAAGTTTGTTTTGGCTACTCTCAAGGCCTTGCAATTCAATGTGAATTTTAGAATAATGTTTTCAATTTCAACAATGAAGTCATCTGGGATTTTTTTTTTTTTTTTTTTGAGATGGAATTTTGCCCTTGTTGCCCAGGCTGGAGTGCAATGGCACGATCTTGGCTCACTGCAACCTCTGCCTCCCGGGTTCAAGTGATTCTCCTGCCTCAGCTTCCCGAGTAGCTGGGATTATAGGCATGCACCACCAATGCCGGCTAATTTTGTATTTTTAGTAGAGATAGGGTTTCTTCATGTTGGTCAGACTGGTCTCGAACTCCCGACCTCAGGTGATCTGCCTGCCTCGGCCTCCCAAAGAGCTGGGATTACAGGCATGAGCCACGGTCCCCAGCCTCATCTGGGATTTTGATAAGGATTTTGTTGAATTTATAGATCAATTTGGAGGGCATTGCCAATGCTAAGTCTTTTGATCCATGAACATGGGATAATTTTTCATTTATTTAAACCTTTAATTTCTTTTAACAGTGTTTCATAGCTTCTAGAGTATAAGTTTTGCACTTATTTGGATAAATTTATTTTTGAGTGCTTTTATTCTTTTTGATGTTACTGTAAATGAAATTATTTTCTTAATCTCATTTTTGGGTTCACTGCAAATGTATAGAAATATGATAGGTTTTTGTATATTTGTTTTCTATCCTGCAACCTTGCTGAACTTGTTTATTAGTTATCATAGTGTCTTAGTAGTTTCCTTAGGATTTTCTAAATATAAGATCGTATCACCTGTGAATAGAGACAGTTTTATTTATTATTTCCAATCTGGATGCCTTTTCTTTCCTTTTGTTGCCTAATTACCCTAATTATGGTTTTAATATGCATTAAAATAGAATAATACGCATTAGAAGAGAAGCTCCAGCCGGGCGCGGTGGCTCAAGCCTGTAATCCCAGCACTTTGGGAGGCCGAGACAGGCAGATCACGACCTCAGGAGGTCAAGACCATCCTGGCTAACACGGTGAAACCCCGTCTCTACTAAAAAATACAAAAAACTAGCCGGGCGAGGTGGCGGGCGCCTGTAGTCCCAGCTACTCGAGAGGCTAAGGCAGGAGAATGGCGTGAACCCAGGAGGCGGAGCTTGCAGTGAGCTTAGATCCGGCCACTGCCCTCCAGCCTGGGCAACAGAGCCAGACTCCGTCTCAAAAAAAAAAAAAAAAAAAAAAAAGAAGAAGAGAAGCTCCAGTACAATGTTTAATAGAAGTGGCAGAGCAGACATCCTTGTCTTCTTCCTCATCTTAGGGGTAAAACATCCTGTCTTTTACCATGAAGTATGATGTTAGCTGTGGGTCTTTAGTACTTTGCCTTTATCAGTTTGAAGAAGTTCCCTTCTATTCCTATCACGAAAGGATGGTGGATTTTGTCAAATGCTCTTTCTATGTCTATTGAGTTGATCATATGACTTTTATACTATTGATATTAACAGTTGACTTTCAGATATTAAACTTTTAAGCCAACCTTTCATTCCTTCCATAAATCCCATATGGTCATGGTATACAGTTCTTTTCACATGTTGCTGAAATTGTTTTGCTAGTATTTTGTTGGGGATTTTCATATCCATATTCAGAAGAGACACCTGTGAGTAGTTTTCTTTTCTTGTGATATCTTTGCCTGATTTAGGTATCAGGGTAATACCGATCTCATAAATGAGTTGGGAAGTGTTCCCTCCTCCCTCCCTGCAACCTTGCTGAACTTGTTTATCAGTTATCATAGTGTCTTAGTAGTTTCCTTAGGATTTTCTAAATATAAGATCGTATCACTTGTGAATAGAGATCTGTTCTTTTTTTTGGAGGAGTTTGTGAAGAACTGATGTTAATTTATATTTATAAGTTTGAAATAATTTCACAGTGAAATCTTCTGGGTCTGGGATTTTCTTTGTGGATAGTTTCTTGATTGCCAATTCAGTCTCTTCCCTTGTTATAGCTCATTCAAATTATTTCTTTCTTCTTGAGTAAATTTTGGTAGTTGATGTCTTCTTAGGAACCTGTCCATTTCATCTGAGTTTTCTAATCTGTTGGCACACATTTGTCCGTAGTATTCTTTTCTAAACCCTCATTAGTAATGTCCCCTCTTTCATTTCTGATTCTAGTAATTTGAGTCTTCCCTCTCTTTTGTCCATCTAGCTAAAAGGTTTGTGAACTTGGTTGATTTTTTCAAAGAACTAGCTTTTGGTTTTATTTATTTTTTCTATTGTTTTTCTACTTTTGATTTCATGATTTTTTGCTATAATCTTTATTATTTCCTTCTTTCTGGTTGCTAGGAATGATGCAGCTACAAGCCAAGGAGCACTTAGGGTTCCTGAGAACTACCGGAAGCTGGAAGAGACAAGGCAGGATTCTTTCCTAGAGCCTTCAAAGGGAGCATGGCCCTGGACTCACCTTGATTACAGGCTTTTAGCCTCCAGAACTGGGAGAAAATACATTTCTGTTCTGTTAAGCCACTCAATTTGTGGTAGTTTGTTACTGTAGCCTGAGGAAACTAATACAAACATTTTAATTCTTTTATTTATTTTTTCATTATGTTTATGTGGGTTACTTTTTACTATCTAGGGTTTAACATGTATATCTTAACTTACCAGAATCTACTTCAGATTTATAATTTAATTCTAGATAGATATAGAAATGTTATTCCTATGTAGTTCTATTCTCTTCTCCCCTTTTTGTGGTATTTTTGTATCCTGTCTACTAATATTACAAACCCAACTGTACTATTGTTGTAATTATTATTTTTAAATTTTTAAAAAATTTATTTTTAAGTTCCCTGTTGTTATATTACTTTGCTATCTATAGTCATTTCGTTAGTCTAATAACAGCTTTGTTCCAACTCTCTTTTTTGTGCAGTTATATGCAAATATATTGCAAGTATATTTCTATATATGTTATAGGTTCAACAATAGGCTTTATATATAATATTTTATACAATGCTTTTTAAATCAATTCAGAGAAGAAAGGAAAAAATATGCATTTTTAGTGTTATAGTTACAGAATAACCTTTACTGGTACGCTTTGATTTTCTGTGTGAATTCAGATTACCCTCTGGGGTCACTTGCTTTCAGCCTGAAGAACTTTCTCTAGTGTTTCTTCTAAGGCAACGAATTCTCTGCTTTTGTTTCTCTGGGATGTCTTTATTTCACCTTCATTTTCTGTCACCCCCCCCCCATTTTTTTTTTATTGTGGTAAGATACATATAAAATTTACCATTTTAATCATTACAAAATTTAAAAAAAGTTTTGTGCTCTCATCAGCCTCGGTCCTTCACATCTTTCTCCTTCTCAGCAGCAATCTCTTGTTGCCTGCTTAATTATTTTTTGGTTTTGCTTTTTGTTTTTGTTTTTTTTTTTTGAGACAGACTCTTGCTCTGTCGCCCAGGCTGGAATGCAGTGGTGTGATGTTGTCTCACTGCAACCTCTGCCTCCTGGGTTCAAGCGATTCTTGTGCTTCAGCCTCACAAGTAGCTGGGATTATAGGTATATGCCACCATGCCTGGCTAATTTTTGTATTTTTAGCAGAGACAGGATTTTGCCATGTTGGCCAGGCTGGTCTCAAACTCCTGGTCTCAAGTGATCTGCCCGCCTTGGCCTCCCAAAGTGCTGGCATTATAGGCGTGAGCCACCGTGCCTGGCCTCCTGCTTAATCATTTTTTATTTTTTGAGACGGAATTTTACTGTTATTGCCCAGGCTAGAGTGCAGGACGCAATCTCAGCTCACTGCAACCTCCGCCTTCCAGTTTCAAGCGATTCTCCTGCCTCAGCCTCCCAACTAGCTGGGATTACAGGCGCCCACCGCCACGCCCAGCTAATTTTTTTGTATTTTTAGTAGAGACAGGGTTTCACCATGTTAATCATTTTTAAGTCTACAGTTCAGTAGTATAAAGTATATTTATATTGTTGTACAACCCTCACCGCCATCTGTCTCCAGAACTCTTTTTATCTTGCAGAACTGAAATTCTGTACCCATTCAGCAATAACTCCCCATTACTCCCTCCCTCAGCCCTTGGAACCACTGTTTTACTTTCTATCTCTGAATTTGACTACTCTAGGTATTTCATACAAGTGAAGTAATACAGTATTTGTCCTTTTGTGGCTGGCTTATTTCACTTAGCATAGTGTTCTCAAGGTTTAGCCATGTTGTAGCATGTGTGAGAATTTCATTCCTTTTTGATACTGAATAATATTCCATTGTGTATACATATACCACATTTTATTTATTTATTTGTTGATGGAC
This sequence comes from Papio anubis, assembly GCF_008728515.1. Classification (NCBI taxonomy): domain Eukaryota; kingdom Metazoa; phylum Chordata; class Mammalia; order Primates; family Cercopithecidae; genus Papio; species Papio anubis. Next base: position 18,899,285 of record NC_044992.1, read on the forward strand.
CCTTGGGTTGCTTCTACCGTTTGGCTATTGTGAATAATGCTGCTATGAACATGGAAGCACAAATAACTCTTCAAGACCCCGCTTTCAATGCTTTTGGATGTATATTTTGAAAGATAGCTTTGTCGTATATAGGAATTTTTTTTTTCTTCGAGCACTTTAAATATGTTATCATTCATTGTTTCTGATGAGAGGTCAACTGTTTCTATTATTGTGGTTCTTTTATCAGTGAGGTTCTCTTATAACTTTTCCTCTAGCTGCTTTCAAGATTTTCTGTTTTTGACTTGTAGCATATTTACCATGGCGTATCTGTTTGTGGTTCTTTTTGTATTTATCCTACTTGGAATTCATTAAGTTTCCTGATTGTATAGGTTATTGCTTTAAAAAAAAAATCTAGGAAGTTACTGGCCATTATTTGAATATTTTTTCTTCCTCTTTTTTCTTTCTCATCTCCTTCCGGTACTCTCAGTATGCATATGTTAATGTGATTAATGGTGTGCCACATTTTGCTGAGATTCTGTTCATTTTTCTTCATTCTTTTCTCTTTTTGTTTTTCATTTGAATAATGTCTATTGATGTATATTTGTCTCACTAAATTTTCCTTCTGCCAATTCAAATATAGTTTCAAATATGAATTCAAATACGGTTCAAATATGAACCTTCTCTAGTGAATTTTAAATTTTAGTTATTACCTTTCAACTCAAGAATTTCCATTTTATTATATTTTATAATTTCTATGCCTTTATTGATATTCTCCATTTGGAGTAATATTGTTATGATACTTTACTTTCCTTTTTTAATCACGCTTTTCTTTAATTCTGTGGACACATTTATAATGGTTACTCCAAAGTCTGTTAAATCTGGTAACTGTTTGCTCTCACTTGCAGTTTCCCTTGTCTGCTTCCCCCTGTCATAACCCATCCTATCATAACCACAGAAAGTATGGTTCATACTTCCTTGTTTCTTTTCAAGCCTTATATATACATATATGTATGTGTGTATATATATGTATGTATGTGTATGTGTATATATATATACACATAAATTTACATATGTGTGTGTGTATATATATATATATTTTTGGAATCTTGCTCTGTTGCCCAGGCTGGAGTGCAGTGGGGCGATCTCGGCTCACTGCAACCTCTGCCTCCTGGGTTCAAGTCATTCTCCTGCCTCAGCCTCCTGAGTAGCTGGGATTACAGGCATCCACCACCACACCTGGCTAAGTTTTGTATTTTTAGTAGAGACAGAGTTTTGCCATGTTGGCCAGGCTGGTCTCGAACTCCTGACCTCAGGTGATCCGCCCACCTCAGTGTCCCAAAGTGCTGGGATTACAGACATAAACTACCACTCCCGGCCTATATATATATATATATATTTTTTTTTTGGTTAGAAACTGGAATTTTCAGATACTGTGTTGTAGGAATTCTGGGATTGGCTTCCCACCTCTGGAGCCTCTTGTTTGTATTTGTTTCGTGGACTGCATAGATTATTTTAATGAAGTTGATTTCCCCCTGTCTTAGTTCATTTGTCTTGCTATAAAGGAATACCTGAGGCTGGACAATTTATAAAGAAAAAAGGTTTATAGGGCTCATGGTTTTGTAGGCTGTACAAGAAGCCTGGCATCAATATCTCCCTCCGGCGAGGGCTTCAGGCTGCTTCCACTCATTGCATAAAGGGAAGGGGAACCAGTGAGATCACATGGTGAGAGAGGAAGAGAGAGATGGGGGAAGGTGCCAGGCTCTTTTTAACAACCAGTTGTTGTGGGAACTGAGAGTAAGAACTCACTAATTCCTGCAAGAATGGCACCAAACCATTCAGGAGGGATATGCCCCCATGACTCAGACTCCTTTCAATAAGGCCCCACCTCTAGTACTGGGGGACAAATTTCAACACGAGATTGGTGGGGCCGAACAAACCATATCCAAACCACGACACCCGAACAGTGTTAAACCCCTCATGTTGCTCCTCAAGGAGGCACAGCTTTGGGTGTGCTTCTTGTCAGCCTCAAATGACAGTGATATTGACAGGGCTGTCTTCCTCAACAGTTATCACATTGAACAGCTGTTGAGCTCCACTAATTGTTCGCTGATTGCTCTCTTGTGTTTAACAATGCCATGGAGCATAAAAATTGCCTAAAAACTAATACAATTAAATTCTGGCTCCTTTAAATAGTTTCTAAAGCTAGCGTTTGATATTCTTTTTTTTTTCTTTTGAGATGGAGTCTCGCTCTGTCACCCGGGCTGAAGTGCAGTGGCACAATCTCGGCTCACTGCAACTTCCACTTCCCGGATTCAAGCGATTCTCCCGCCTCAGCCTCCTGAGTAGCTAGAATTACAGACATGCACCACCGCACCCGGCTATTTGTTTATATTTTTGGTAGAGACCGGGTTTCACCATGTTGGCCAGGCTGGTCTCGAACTCCTGACTGCGTGATCCGCCCGCCCCACCCTCCCAAAGTGCTGGGATTACAGGTGTGAGCCACCGCATCCGGCCTTTCCCCCAATTTTTTACTGAAAAAAATTCAAACCTATAGAAAAGTTGAAAGAATAATGCACTGAATTCCCATATACCTTTCATCTAGATTGACCAAAGTGCTGGGATTACAGGCGTGAGCCACCACGACCGGCCTTATAGATCTTACTTTGGTATCAAGTGTAAGAATTCTTTGCCTCGCCTTACATCCCAGAGATTTTCTCCTATTTTTTATTTTTTATTTTTATTTTTTGAGATGGAGTTTTGCTCTTGTTGCCCAGGCTGGAGTGCAATGGTGTGATCTTGGCTCACTGCAACCTCTGCTCCCCGGGTTGAAGTGATTCTCATGCCTCAGCCTCCCAAGCAACTGGGATTACAGGCATGTGCCACCACACCTGGCTAATTTTGTCTTTTTAGTAGTGATGGAGCTTCTCCATGTTGGCCAGGCTGGTCTCAAACTCCTGACCTTGTGATCCACCCGCCTTGGCCTCCCAAAGTGCTGGGATTACAGGTGTGAGTCATCGTGCCCAGCCTTTTTCTAAATGTTTTATAGATGTACATTTTATATTTAAGTCCTTGAGTCATTTTGAGTTAATTTTTCTGTAGGGTGTGAGATTCAGGTTCATCTTTTTGCCTATGGATGTGCAGTGACTTGACACGATTTAATGAGAAACATGTCTTCCCCCTTTGAAGTGTTTTAGCACCTTTGTCAGAAATCATTTGGGCTTATTTGTGTGTGCTTCTTTCTTAGTTCTCTATTTGGTTGCATTGATCAATGTCTGTCCCTCTGTCAATATCACAGTCTTGGTTACTGTTGCTATGTAAGTCTTGAAACTGGATAGACTGATTTTTCCCACTTTATTTTTCTTTTCCAATTTGTTTTAGCTACTCTAGTTCCTTTGCCTTTCCATATACATTTTAGTATAATTTTGTCTATATCTATATAAAAATTTTCTGGGATTTTGGTAGTAATCATGTTAATCTGTGTAATAATTTGGATAAAATTGACATTTTTATTACATTAAGTTTTCCAACCTATAAGCATGGTATATTTCTCTCTATTTAAGTCTTCTTTGGTTTCTTTCTTTTTTTTTTTTTTTTTTTGAGACGGAGTCTCGCTCTGTCACCCAGGCTGGAGTGCTGTGGCCGGGTCTCAGCTCACTGCAAGCTCCGCCTCCCGGGTTCCCGCCATTCTCCTGCCTCAGCCTCCCGAGTAGCTGGGACTACAGGCGCCCGCCACCTCGCCCAGCTAGTTTTTTGTATTTTTTTAGTAGAGACGGGGTTTCACCGTGTTAGCCAGGATGGTCTCGATCTCCTGACCTCGTGATCCGCCCGTCTCGGCCTCCCAAAGTGCTGGGATTACAGGCTTGAGCCACCGCGCCCGGCCTTGGTTTCTTTCTTTTTTTTTTTTTTGAGACGATGTCTTGCTCTGTTGCCCAGGCTGGAGTGCAGTGGGGCGATCTCGGCTCACTGCAAGCTCCACCTCCCAGGTTCACGCCATTCTCCTGCCTCAGCCTCCCAAGTAGCTGGGACTACAGGCACCCACCACCATGCCTGGCTAATTTTTTGTATTTTTAGTAGAGACGGGGTTTCACTGTGTTAGCCAGCATGGTTTCGATCTCCTGACCTCGTTATCTGCCCACCTCGGCCTCCTAAAGTGCTGGGATTACAGGCATGAGCCACCGTGCCCAGCCTGATTTCTTTTATCAGCGTTTTGTAGTTTTCAGCACACAAGTCCTGCATGTTTTGTTAGATTTATACCTAAGTATTTCATTTTTTTGTAGGCAATTAAAAACACTATTTATTGTGTTTTTAATTTCAGCATCCGTGTGTTTATTGCTAGTACATATACAATTTTTTTTTTTTTTTAAATAGAGATGTGGTCTCATTATGTTGCTCAGGCTGGAGCACAGTGGCTATTCACAGGCACTATCATTGTGCATTACAGCCTCAAACTACTGACTTAAAACAATCCTCCTTTGTCCAGCTCAATTGATTTTTATATGTTTGTCATATATCCTGAATCCTGAAGACTTATTGAATTCACTTATTAGTTTTAGTGTTTTTAAAATTAGGTTGCTTTGTTTTTTTTTTTTTTAGACAGAGTCTCGTTCTGTTACCCAGGCTGGAGTGCAGTGGCCAATCTTGGCTCACTGCAACCTCCACCTCCTGGGTTCAAGTGATTCTCCTGCCTCAGCCTCCTGAGTAGCTGGGACTACAGGTGCATGCCACCATGCCTGGCTAATTTTTGTATTTTTAGTAGAGACAGGGTTTCACCATATTGGTCAGGCTGGTCTCAAACTCCTGACCTCATGATCCGCCTGCCTCGGCCTCCCAAAGTGGTGGGATTACAGGTGTGAGCCACACTGCACCTGGCCGCTTTGGATTTAAGAAAAATCATGCTTTATTTTGTTTATTTTTTTTTTTTTTTGAGATGGAGTCTCACTCTGTCACCAGGCTGGAATGCAGTGGCACCCAGCTCACTGCAACCTTTGCCTCCCTTGTTCAAGCAATTATTGTGCCTCAGCCTCCCAAGTAGCTGGGATTACAGGCATGCGCCACCACATCCTGCTAATTTTTGTATTATTGGTAGAGATGGAGTTTCACCATGTTGACCATGCTGGTCTCGAACTCCTGACCTCAAGTTTTCCGCCTACCTTGGCCTCCTAAAGTGCTGGGATTACAGGTGTGAGCCACTGTTCCTGGCCAAACCATGCGTTTTTAAATTGACAGATAAAATTGTGTGTATTTATTGTGTACAACATGATGTTTTGGAGTAATATACATTGTGGTAATTAGCATATGCATTACTTCACATAGTTATTTTTGTGGTAAGAACACTTAACGCCCACTCTTTTAGCCTTTTCAAGAATACAGTGTATTAGGTATAGTCACCATGTTGTGCAATAGGTATCTTGAGCTTATTCCTCCTGTCTAACTGAAATTTTGTATCCTTTGACCAGCATCTCTCCACTGCCCCTCTACTCCTAGTTGCTTTACATTTTCTATGAGACAGTCATGTCATCTGCAGACAGAAACAGTTTTATTTCTTCTTTTCCAATCTGCAGGTCTTTCATTTCCCTTTCTTATAGTTTTGTACAAGTCAGAACTTCAGGGCTATGTTAAATAAGAGCAATGAGAATGAACATCCTTGCCTTACTCCTGATCTTAGGGGAAAGCATTTAGTTTTTCACCATTAAGTATAGGTTAGCTGTAAGCCTTTGTAGTTTTTTGTAAGTTTATCAAGTCAAGGAATTTCCCCTCTATTCTTGTTTTTCTTATTAGAGTATATTGAATGGATATTGGATTTTGGCAAATGCTTTTTTCTGCATTGATTGATGTGATCATGTAGTTTTCCTCTTTAGTACATTCATATAGTGGGTTACCTTGTTTTCAAATGTTGAACCAGCCTTGCATTTCTGGAATAAGTCCCACTTGATCATGGTGTATAATTATTTTTATATATTGCTTCTACTTGCTGATATTTTGTTAAAGAGTTTAAGGAGTTTTGTGTCTATATTCATGAAGGATATTGGTCTGCAGTTTTCTTTTGTTGTTTCTTTTTATTTTCTCCGCCACCCTGCCCGGTTAATTTTTGTATTTTAGTAGAGACAGGGTTTTACCATGTTGGCCAGACTAGTCTCGAACTCCTGACCTCAGGTGATCCACCAACCTCAGCCTCCCAAAGTACTGGGATTACAAGTGTGAGCCACTGCACCTGGCCCAGTTTTCTTTTTTTATACTGCCCTTGTCCAGTTCTTCTTCTCTTTTTTTTTTTTCTAACTGCTCCTGCAGAGCAGAGCTACCCATAGGCAGTGTGTCGAGAGTTGCTGTCCTTGTACAGTTCTAGTATCAGAGTAACACCAACTTCATAAAATGAACTGGGAGATGTTCCCTTCTCTTCAGTTTTCTCAAAGATGCTATGTAGAGTTGGTGGTAATCCTTCATTAAACATTCGGTAGAATTCTCCAGTGAAACCATCTGGACCCAGGTATTTGCTTATTGAGTGTTAAAAACATTTTAAAAATCCTTATTCTTCAAACAAACTTCTATTTTTCTGAAGATATTTTTCACAGTACATACATCTCTTTAGTTGCAAAATAATTTGTCATTGTTTTTATTTGTTAGGGAAGGGTATAATTACCTTATCTATTATTTATACAATTTTAAGTTTAGTGTTTCTATTTTAAGAGTTTAAAAATTACAAATTCAATTTTCTCAGTAGTTATCAGGCTATCCAAATTATTTCATATTGGGTGAGTTGTGGTAATTTGTGTTTTTTCAGTAATTAGTCCATTTCATCTACATTATCAAATTTGTGTAGAGTTGTTTGTAATTATGCTTTCATTCTAATAACTGGTAATCCATGTCTTCTCTCTTGTTTCTTTGTTAGCCTTGCTAGAGATTTGTCAATTTTATTAGTCTTTCAAAGAATCAGTACTGATTTTCTCTATTATGTTTCTGTTTTCAGTTTTACTGATTTATTTTTACATTTTCTTTCTTTTGCTTACTTTGGGTTTATTTTGTTCTTTGTCTTCTATGTTCTTGAGATGGGAGTGGAGACTATTGATTTGAAACTTTTTCTTAGCCAGGTGTGGTGGCTCACGCCTGTAATCCCAGCACTTTGGGAGGCCGAGGCAGGTGGATCATGAGGTCAAGAGATCGAGACCATTCTGGCCAACATAGTGAAACCCCGTCTCTATTTAAAATATTAAAATTAGCTGGGCATGGTGGCAGGCGCTTGTAGTCCCAGCTACTCGGGAGGCTGAGGCAGGAGAATCGCTTGAACCCAGGAGGCGGAGGTTGCAGTGAGCAGAGATCACGCCATTGCACTCCAACCTGGGTGACAGAGCGAGATACCGTCTCAAAAAAAAAAAAAAAAAAAGAAACTTTCTCTTTTCTAATGTAAGCATTTAGTGTTATAAATATCCCTCTCAGCATTGTTCTAACTATGTCCCACAAATTTTGATATTCATTTTTATTCAGTTTATTTCCTTTAAGGAATTTTAAAAAATGCATTAAACTGAATAAAAATGAATATCAGAAATGAATATCTTTGGCCCATGGATGATTTTAGAAATGTGTTGTCCAGTTTTCAAGTATTTGGAGACTTTTCTTGTTATCCTCCAGTTACTTCTTTCTAGTTTGATTCCAGTAGAGCACACTCTGTATGACTTCCATTCTTTCAAATGTGTTGAGTTTTTAAAAAGTGTTATTGAGATATAATCCACATACCATATGTTTTACCCACTTAAAACGTACAATTCAATGGCCTTTTTTATATTTGTAGAGTTGCACAAACATCACCACAATCAGTTCTGGAACATTTTCATTATCCCAGAAAGAAATCCTACACTCGTTAGCTGTCACCTTCTCCCTCTCCATTCAGCTCTTCCACTGTCCAGCCAAGCCTTCGGCAATCACTTTGTTTTATGGCCCAGGGTAGGGTCTAAGGATATGTTCAGTGAATACTTGAAAAGAATGTTTATTTTGCTATTGTTGGGTAGGGCGTTCCGTAAATGTCTATTAGATCCTGTTGTTCAGTGGTGTTAAGTTCTCAGCTCCATGTTGATTTTTTTGTCTAGTTGTTCTATCAGTTGTTAAGAGAGCGTGTTGAATCTCCAAGTAGAATGATTTATTTGCCTGTTTTTCTTTCAGGATCTTTTCTTGATCCTTTTATTCCTCTCTCTTGAAATTTTCTTTTCTCCGAAGTCTATTTTATGTTATTAATATAGCCACTCCTTTCTTTTGCTTAATGTTTTCATGATATATTTTATTCTTTTAATTTCAACCAACATATATTGGTATATTTAAAGCAGGTTTCTTTTTGGTTTTTCAATTGAGATGGAGTCTCGCTCTGTCATTCAGGCTGGAGCGGCACAATCTTGGCTCACTGCCACCTCCACTGCCTGGGTTCAAGCAATTCTTGTGCCTCAGCGTCCTGAGCAACTGGGACTACAGGTGTGTGCCACCATGCCTGGCTAATTTCTTTTTTTTTTTTTTTTTTTGTATTTTTAGTAGACATGGGATTTTACCATGTTGTCCAGGCTGGTCTGGCACTCCTGACCTCAGGTGATCCACCCACCTCAGCCTCCCAAAGTGCTGGGATTATAGACATGAGTCACTGCGCCCGGCCTAAAGCAGGTTTCTTACAGCTATGGTTTTAAATTAACTCTCTCATCTCTGTCTTTTAATTGATATAATTAGATCATTTACATTTAGGTAATTATTGATAGGTTAGGGCTTAAGTCTACCATTTTATTTATGTTTTTAAAAAACTTAGTTTGTCCTCCCTTTTTTTCTTGTCTTCCTGTAGCTTATTTGAATATTTTTTAGAATTCCATTTTGATTTATCTAATTTGTTTTTTGTTATCTCTTTGTATAGTGTTGTTAGTGTTTGCTGTATTACATTATATATATATATACACACATATACACACATATATTTATATGTACTTATATGTATGTGATATGTAACTTTTCACAGTGTTGTCATTTTACCACTTCAATGAAGTGTAGAAACCTATACTTTCCCCATTTATAATTCTCTACATACATTTAGAAGCACTTCAGACAGGGTTATAATTTTTGCTTCAACCATCAATATAATTTAGAAGTCTTAAGAGGAGAGAGAAATTTTATAGTAATTACATGTATTTTTGCTTACTATGTTATTTCTTTCTTCTTGGTGTTTCTGGATTCCTTCTTTCATCATTTTCGGTCTATTGCATGATCTTCCTTTTGCCGTTCCTTTAGGGTAGATCTGCTGGCAACATGTTCTCTTATTTTCCTTTATCTGAGAATGTCTTGATTTCCCGTTGATTCTTGAAGGATGTTTTTACTGAATCTAGAATTTTGTGTTGACACTTCTTTTCTTTCAGCACTTGAAAACCATTGTGTCATTTCCTTCTGGCTTCCTTAATTTCTGATAAGAAATCTGTCATTTGAATTGTTTTTCCTTATACATGAAGTATTGTTTCACTCACTGCTTTCAAGACTTTTTGTCTTTTAGTCTTTTCAGAAGTTTGACTATGATGTATTTTGGTGTGGATTTTATTGGGCTTTTTGTTTGGGGTTCAGCATTTTGAATCTGTAGGTTTATGTCTCTTGCCAGATTTGGGAAGTTTTCAGCTATTATTTTTTGAATACTTTTCCAGCTGTGCCCTCTTTGTCTCTTTCCTGGACCCTGATGGCAAGAGTGTTAGATCTTTTATTTTAGTCTCAGAGGTCTTTGAGACTTTCTCCCTCACTCCTTCCCTCCCTCCTTCCCTTCACTCCTTCCTTCCTTTCTCTTTTTCCATCATTCCTCCTGCTCCTCCTCTTTCTTCTTCTTTATTTTTTGGCCAGTCTATTTTCTTTCTCTTCTTCATATTGGGTAACTTCTATTGTTTTCTGTTGAAGTTCACTGATTATTTTGTCTGCCCCCTCCATTCTATCCATTCAATTTGGTTACTGTATTTTTCAATTCTAAAATTTCCATTAAAATATGTATCTTTTTTTTTTTTTTGAGATGGAGTTTCGCTCTTGTTGTCCAGGCCGGAATGCAATGTGCAATGGCGTGATCTCGGCTCAGCACAACCTCCGCCTCCTGGGTTCAAGCGATTCTCCTGCCTCAGCCTCCCGAGTAGCGGGGATTACAGGCATATGCCACCATGCCCAGCTAATTTTGTATTTTTAGTAGAGATGGGGTTTCTCCATGTTGGTCAGGTTGGTCTTGAGCTCCTGACCTCAGGTGATCCACCCGCCTCGGCCTCCCAAAGTGCTGGGATTACAGGCGTGAGCCACTGCACCCAGCCTGTTGAGGCTTATAATACATACTTTAAAATCCTTCCAGGTAATTCTAGTATTTGTGCTCTCTTAGTGCTAGTGTCTGTCAATTGTGTTTTCTTTTTCAATTTGAGATCTTCCTGGCTCTTGGTATAAGTCATCCTCAATGGAAACTTCAATGCTTTGGGTATTATGTTATCAGACTCTAGACCTTATTTACACCTTCTGTTTTGGCAGGCTGTTTTGGACACCATGGTAGTAGAAGAAGTAGGACATCAGCTTGTTACTTCTAGATGGTGGTAAATATCCAGGCTTTCTGCTCTGCTTCCATTGACACCCAATGGGTGGGGGACCCCAGTTGCTGCTGGGTGATTGTGGGTATTCTGGTTCCCTACTTGGCCTCCCTGATACCTCCCTGGCTGGGAGGGGTAGGAGTGCCTTGTGACTGCCTGGCATAGTGCTTTCACTGTCACCATAGGGGAAGAGGGAGGAAAGGTGGCCTCATTATCTCTGGGAAAAGGTTAAGTCCCTGAATCTCCACTAGACCTCCTCTGACATGACCCCAGCAGGGAGGGGAAGGGAGGCCTCATCACTCCTGGGGGGAAGTGGAAGTCCAGGCTCCCCTGACACTGCTGGGGGGTGAGGGATGGGCTCCTTATTACTGCCATGAGGGATAAAAGTCACAATCCTTACTCAGCCTTGGCGGGGGTGTTGGGTACCTTGGTACCTCCTCACAAGACTGGAAGTCTAGGCTCCCCGCTCAGTTATTGCTGGTAAATGGGCAGTTACTGTCTAAATGTGTTCCATCTCATTAGACTGTTGCCTTCCTGGTCCTTGGGCTAGAGAGGGTAGGCTTTTCTTGGCGCTTTTCTTTTTTTTTTTTTTTTTTTTTTTTTTTGAGGCCGAGTCTCGCTCTGTCACTCAGGCTGGAGTGCAGTGGCCGGATCTCAGCTCACTGCAAGCTCTGTCTCCCGGGTTCCCGCCATTCTCCTGCCTCAGCCTCCCGAGTAGCTGGGACTACAGGCGCCCGCCACCTCGCCCGGCTAGTTTTTTGTATTTTTTAGTAGAGACGGGGTTTCATTGTGTTAGCCAGGATGGTCTCGATCTCCTGACCTCGTGATCCGCCCGTCTCGGCCTCCCAAAGTGCTGGGATTACAGGCTTGAGCCACCGCGCCCGGCCCTCTTGGCGCTTTTCAATCTGTGCCCCTTGGGGTTTCGAAGTTGTCTGCTTCTTCAGCTCCAAGTCTGAGATAATGAAGCAGAAAGAAGACCCAGTGAACCCATCCCTGGGTTGTTCTGTGAGCCTTAAGGCACCTGGATAGTCTGCCTCCTCTCTCACTTCCAAAACCTTCTTATATATTTTTTCATATCTAGTGTTGAAGGTTTTTATTACCACTTAGTGGGAAGAACAGGGAACAGTATGTCTGCTCTGCCCCTGGAGCTCAAGTCTACACCTTGCTTTTCATTTGTTGTTTTTAGATAATCAGTTTTGTTTTTAAATGAAACTGAGTTTTCTTTGGAGAGGTCAAGCAAGTTGTCTGGTGGAGCATCTCATGGTCAGAAGGTGTCCAGTTCTTCCCTTGTGATTAGCTTCAAACGTTTCGGCGAGAAGCTGTGTGGGCGATGCTGTGTAGCTCCCGCATCACAAGGAGGCACATAGTTTCGGGGGACCCGGCTGGGGGTCACGGGAAGCTTGATCACATCTTCCTTCCTGTATCTAATAAATTATCTGTGGTGTGAAACTCTGAGATCATGCGAGCATCCTCTTTCCAAGCAGCCTTTTACTCAGTGGTTTTAGCATGTCTAGGTGAATATATTAAGGTTTACAAAATGATAATTTTTCTGATTCTGTCATTTCCTCTACATTTATTAGCTGGTATTCTTCCATGAAGAAGAGTTGTATCCAAAGCCACATCCTTTTATTCTCTTTTTGGTACCAATATGTATTTTAATTCATGTTTTATATTTCATCACTGTCATATTTTTCTTGAAATTGTTCCGCGTAGGGCAAATTGAGCTCCTTCTGGTTCACTCTTAGGTCCACTTAACACGACTCTGTTAATCTTTGGGCATTTCCTTGATTTCTGGGCAACATGAGATGTCCCAGACTCACCATGTGCATTTCATAGTCCACACCTAGAATCAGCTATTTCCCCAAGGAGCCCTGCTTCCTTTTAGTAAGGAATGGTATTTAGAAATGTAGGTAAATTTCCAAGGGAGAAGAGTTTTCTAAGGGAAGATAAAGTATTGAATTATAGTAGTTATTTGTAGTCACAACTGCTACTGTATTCTTGGTGACTTAGGCCCTCGTTTGAAGTTAGGGAGGTGGAGCTTTATGTGACAGTGATTTGTGTGCCTGTGTCTCCTCTACCTGGCTGACTTTCTTGGGAGCCAGGAGAGTATCTTTTCCATTGTTATATTCACAGTATTTAACACTGTTTCTGGAACAGAGGAGAATTTAATAACTATTTGGAATTAAATTGTGCTAAACAGACTTCTAAGCCGTGCATCATAGAATCCAAGAAGTTTTCTAGTGTTCTGACTGTGTGGAGAAGAGTAAGGATCTGGAACAGTCACAGTGGAAATGTTCTTAGGCTGTGGGCAAATTATTCAGCGTTTCAGAACTTGTTTCTCTTGCTGAATGGGAAGCATTTTATTGGCTTCAGCATGCTAAAAAAAGGCTATAACAAGATCTGAGGCTGTTCTTACGAGGTAGTGGTAAAGTATGGGTACGGGATTCAGTTTGAACATTTAGAGAAGGTGACTTTCTAAGCTGTATATAGCTCACCCTAGAGGTGAATGCTACTGGTTTTCAGCCTCTACTTGGGAAATGTGTGTTTCTTCTTTTGCTGACTCTCTCTGCTACTATATAGTTTTATGATCTTTAAGTCAGTCAGTTGCTCGATTTCTTTTCCTTATTTTCATCTGGAAAAGAGTGTGATGGTGTTTTGAATTAAGACATAATAAGAAAAAACATACAAAACCCTTTGATATGTAGCAATAAAATGAAAGAAGATGTATTATAAGCACAGAACTTGGCCATTATAAGTAGCAACAAAGGAAGCCTAGCGTCAGGTCCTAGAGTTTGTTTTTATTTGAAGGAGCTGTATGTGGCATTTTAATAAGAGTTCCAAATGAAAGGATAGTTCCAGGCTGAGTCTAGCTTTGAGACTATAATGATAATGGGACTGTAAAGTTATATTAAAGTGGGTTTAGGCAGAAGGCACATGAAAAGTACATTTATTTATAACCGCATTTTGAGTGAAGGGATAGAACTTAAAAGGAAAGACTAAAATATTCAACATGGTATTTACTAAGTAAAGGGTGTGTGCACACACGTGTGTGCATGTGTGCTGTGTGTGTTTATGATGAATAAGAACTCTTTTATTCCATCACCATTTGTTTAAACATGAAGTTTAAAGAAAAGCTTCATTTCCTGAATTTTCTTTTTTCAAAAAATAATTCTTGCTTGGGGTAAAAATTGCAAACAATAGAGATATACAACTTAGTAAAAGGTCTCAACATTCTGCTGACAGTTTTGTTTCTATTCTTTCAGATGTTTTCTGTGCATCTACTAGATTTTTCTTTTCCCAGAAATTAGCTCATACTAACTAACGTAAGCCCACCCTGCTGCTGCTTGTGTTTGTTTTCGTGTAACACACAGCTTTTTATGTCCATCTGTGGACATCTGTATCACTCTTTCTGATGATTGAATTCTGTGTATGTACCCTCATGTACCCAGTATCCTATTGAGAGACATATGGATTATTTCTTGTTTTTTGCTATTATAAACAATGCTGCAGTAAATATCGTTTGTGTGTGTATCTGCTGTCTCATGTACTTAGGATTGATATCTAGGAGTGGAATTACTGAGACAAAAGTTGTGGATATTTATGTTTTGCCAGTTGTTCTAAAGAGTTGATGAATTTGTAGGGCTGAGGATTCCTCATCTCAGATGACATAAGGTCCTTGTTACACTCTCTAAGTGCCCTGAGTTTCTCCTTTGGAGCACGGGTCAGAATTGTATTTTATTGTGTGCTTGTTTTAAAACTTCCCCTCTCTCCTCTTATTTCCCCCCTAAAAATATAAGTTCTATATGGACAGGAACATCATTTCTGTATTATTCATATTCACATCTCTAGTATCCAGCAGAATTCTTTACAAATAGTGTGTACTCAGTAGGTAATCAGTATTTCCCACATCCTCACCAACACTTAGTGTTGTCAGCATTTGTCAGTCTGGCAAATATTATATCATAGATCAGTTTTTTACTGTATATTAAAAAAATTATTGAGTGAGAAACTTTTTTTTTTTTTTTGAGACAGAGTCTTGCTCTGTCGCCCAGGCTGGAGTGCAGTGGTGGGATCTCAGCTCACTGCAAGCTCCGCCTCCCGGGTTTACCCCATTTTCCTGCCTCAGCCTCCCGAGTAGCTGGGACTACAGGTGCCCGCCACCTCGCCTGGCTAGTTTTTTTGTATTTTTTAGTAGAGACGGGGTTTCACTGTGTTAGCCAGGATGGTCTCAATCTCCTGACCTCGTGATCCACCCATCTCGGCCTCCCAAAGTGCTGGGATTACAGGCTTGAGCCACCACACCCGGCCGAGTGAGCAACTTTTTACCTATATATATTAGCCATTCATATTTCCTCTGTGTTTTTTTCCCCCAGTTTTCAAGTGGGCTATTTGTCTTAGAACGGATTAAAAGAGCTCTTCATATTTTAGTGATAGCAGTTTGTTAATCATATGTATTGCAGATTTTTTTTCCCCAGTTTTTTGTTTGTTTCTTGAATTTGTTTATGGTGTTTTGGGTCATATAGAAGTTTCAAACTTTTTTGTAGTAGAGTTATAAATCTCTTCTTTATGGCTCTGGACTTCATGCTATGTGTAAAAGGGCATTTCCCACTCTCTGGGTCTATATTTTCTCCTAGTACTTTTCGATGGTTGTACTGAATCTACATTGTCAACATATATAAACAATTCTTACTTTGCTGTTTCCCTTATAATAATCATTTTGTCTTAGTCTGTGGGTAAATATGTATTTAATACTTACTGCCAGTCATTATGGTGAAGTCTCTCTAGACATTTTACTTGGTAAGGTTTGTTTTCTAGGAGAGTCCTCAGGAAGAGTCCACAACAATAATATTCCCTGAGTTCTTCCATGCTCATAACAGTTTTATCTATGATCCTTATACTCAAGGGTCTGTTTGGTTGGTTGTAAAATCCATGGCTTATGTTTTATTTGAGTATCTTCAAGATGTTACTCTATTGTCTGTTGCGAAAATCTGGTGACAGTCTAATTTTTTTTTTCACTTATGAGGAACTTGGGTTATTTTGCCTAGATGCTCAATGGCATTTTTTTTTTCTTTATCTTTAAAATCTCATATATGGTGGCTGTAATCGGTGGGCATTACAGGTGCCTTTGAGATGGTGTGACCTTCCAGGGACATCTGTATCCCGCAGAATGTCTAAGGTGGTACATCCTAGCTCTGAGCACGTTCCTCTGACTGAGCCCAGACTTGGCAGGATTGACCAGGTGTGTGCTCATAGTTTGTGGTTTGAGACTGTGGCAGTTTTTCCTACTTTATCTGATATGATGCTTTCTAGCGTTTTTTGGGCTGGGGGGTCACAGGTAAGGTGATGCAAAATAACTCCTACTCTCTTATTTTCAACTAGAAACTAATTTATATCTTATTTTGTTTTGTCTGGCTTTTCCTCCCCTCCCTTGGAAGATAATGCTTATCTTTCTCAATTTATCGACTTGAGAAATAAATCTTTTGGTTATACCTTTCTAAAAAAAAAATAAAACCATTAGCATAGTAATATTACTTCATACTTCCTGTACCTTTATCTCCAGTTTTTGTGACGCTTTGAGAATTCTTTTTTAAAAATTTAAGTTTTAATTTTTTAAGAGGCAGTTTCTCGCTGTTTTGCCTAGGCTGGGTCTTGAACTCTGGTCTCAAGTGATCCTCCCACCTCAGCCTCCTGAGTAGCTGGGATTGCAGGTTTGAGCCACAGTGCCTGGCAGAATTTTTGTTATTATTATCAAATTAATGTTTTTTTACATTGCTAATTTTTCTTTCTAGGCTTCTTAAAATTATGTCTAATTTTCTATCCATAGTTAACCCAGGCCATGAGATTTAATTCTATTTAGATTTAATTCTGTACCTAACCGGAACTGGTACTATTGCTAGTTCATTCATTGATAACATTGAATACCCTGAACTATGCACTGTTCTATGTGCTTGAGATAAAGAAATGAATAAATAAACAGAAATCCCTGCCCCTCTGGAATTTATGTACTAGAGGGGGTGGATGAATGTAATAAATGAGTAAGTCTTATAATACATTAGAAGAGAACAAGTGCTAAATTGTAAGAATAAAAGTGGAATAGGGTGAGTGAGGTCCATGGGGTCAAGGAGAGTACGTAGAATTTAAATAAGGTGGTCAGGGAGGGCCCCATTGAGATGCTGACATTTGAGCAATGACCTAGAGTACGTAAGGGAGTTAACTCACTGCAGGTGGAGGAGGCGGCCAGAGCCAAGACTCAAGGAGTCGCCTTCCTGATGTGTAGGAGGGGCAGTGAGGAGGCCAGGGCTGCAGGAGACATGGCACAAGGGCCCGGAGGGCATATGGGGTGGGGATTGGGAAGGGCTTTGTAGACCAGTGCGGACTGGAGGGCTCTGACTTGGGTGTTGATGTGGTCACTCTTGATGCTGAGAGTAGACTCCAGGGGACAAGACTGGGAGGAGGCTATTGCAGGAAGGCCAGGCGAGCGATGCTGATAGATGGGACCAGGCTGGTTTGAAGCTATGAAATTCCCATTAGTGAGCACATTATGTACATTTAACTTTTTGGTCAGCTGGATTAGGGCTACATTTTCCTCAAGGATTCTTGAGTGTGAGAATGCTTGCGTTCTTTCATGTCATAAATGCTTGTGTTCTTTCATGTCTTTCATGGCTTTTTGCTGCCTTTAAATAATGCATGACATTCTAACTTGGTAAAGATGTGTTGGGTCACTTCTCTCCCTTCTGGCTGAGTAGGCAGCATTCTTTTGTCTTCAGACTCCAGTGTCCTGGAGAAGACTGCAGATAGTCTGCCTTTTTCCGCATTATGGGCTGCCCACGTCTTTCTCTGTGTTGGTAGAATCGCCAGCCTTGCTAGATGTGTCTTACCCTGATTGGACTCTACTGATTTTTCTTGGCATATGCTGAACCCTTTCAAGCTATAGATTCAGTTACTCAATTTCAGGAGAATTTTCCTGTATTATATCTTAAATTTTCTTTTCCTGTGTCATTTGTTTTGTTCTCTTCAGAATTAGCAGTTGTGTGTCTGTTGAGTGTTTATCTCCCATATCTAACTTTCCTTTTTTTGTGTGTGTGTGAGACGGAGTCTCGCTCTGTCGCCCAGGCTGGAGTGCAGTGGTGCGATCTCGGCGCACTGCAAGCTCCACCTCCCGGGTTCATGCCATTCTCCTGCCTCAGCCTCCCGAGTAGCTGGGAATACAGGGGCCCGCCACCACGCCTGGCTAATTTTTTGTATTTTTAGTAGAGACGGGATTTCACTATGTTAGCCAGGATGGTCTCGATCTCCTGACCTCGTGATCCCCCCGGCCTCGGCCTCTAACTTTAATCACTTTCATGGATTTCCTATATTCCATTTCCCCAAATGAGTCTCCGCTTTCACTGACTTCTTCAGCAATTCCGCTTCACTTCTTGCCCTTCTTAACGTCATGTTCATCAGGGAATGGTGTTCGTGCTTTTCTCCATTGGTGTCCTTGACGTCCCTTATCTTCCTTCAGTAAGGAGCAGGGCCCACAGGGCAGGATAGTCCTTGCTTTAGCCTGTCACTAAGCTGAGATAAATTTGAAAACGGCTCAAGATCTAGAGAAGTGAGTCTTGATTCTTGTTGTCTTCCCTCGATCTTGTTCAGCAAATTCCTGTCTCAGAAATAGCCTTTGTGTCTGTCGTTCAGGGTGGAGGCCATTCTCCACTCTCATTATAGGTTGAATTTCCTTCTCTGTTTTGACTTTAACAGAAGGGGAGAGTAGATATTTTTTCTTTTATAAGAATTCCCAGGGCGGGGTGTGGTGGCTTACATCTATAATCCCAGTACTTTGGAGCTCGAGGCAGGTGGATTGCTTGAGCCTAGAAGTTTGAGATTAGCCTAGGCAACATAGTGAGACCCCGTATATACAAAAATACAAAAATTAGCATGATGGCACGTGCCTGTAGTCCCAGCTCCTTAGGAGGCTGAGGTGGGAGGATTGCTTGAACCCAGGAGGTTGAGGCTGCAGTGAGCTGAGATTGTACCACTGCATTCCAGCCTGTATGACAGAGTGAGACCCTGTCTCAAAAAAAAAAAAAAAAAAAAAAAAAAAAAAAGAATTCCCAGACATATAGCTTGAAAATTATCTTTTGTAAAAAAATAATATATTACAGTATATAAAATTCAACATGTTTAATGGGGGAAGGAGGGAAAAGAAGATTATCTTCTGCCCCTGTCCCTTAGCTTCCAGTTCCCAGCCCCAGGAAGCACAACCATATAGAACATATTCCTAGAGTGGAATTGCTTTGTCAAAGGATGTATGCATTTGTACATTTGATAGACACTGCCAAATTGCTATCCATAGAAGCCGTCAGTATATATATGCTATCAGCAAAACATGAGAGTGCCAGTTTCCTCACATTCTCACCAACATGATGATGTTTGAAGCGTTTCAAATTTTTGCCATTCTAATAGGCAAAATAGATTTGAAAGTTTTATTTAGCATTTCCTGTTAATACAGGTGGTTGAGGAGCCAGGTGCGGTGGAGCACACCTGTAGTCCTGATACTATCATTTGAGCCCAGGAGTTCGAGCCCAACCTGGGCAACATGGTGAGACCCTGTCTCTCAAAAAATAAAGAAGTAAAAGTCAGTCTGAGCATCTTATGTGCTGAAGAGCCGTTTGTATTCACTGTGAACTACCTGTTCGTTACCTATCACATTTTTATTTTGGGTTGGTGGTGGCTTTTTCGTTGGGTTTATATAGGTACTCTTTATGTGTAGGAAAATTAACTCGGTCTGGATATGAGTCACGTTTTGTTTTCCCAGTTCATTCAACTATGATTATTTAGTTGTGTTTGTGCTATGTTTTAGGTATGTAGAAAGATTTGGTTTGTATGTAGGTGATTTTCTCTTTTATAACTTCGGGGTTTTTATATCATAGGCATTCCCCATGCTAAGAGTCCACGGATTCTATGGTGTTTTCTTCTGCTAATTGTATTATTTTCATTTTTTAAAAAATTTTATTTATGTATTTTTTTGAGATGGAGTTTCACTCTTGTTGCCCAGGCTGGAGTGCAATATTTCAGCTCACTGCAATCTCTGCCTCCCGGATTCAAGCGATTCTCCTGCCTCAGCCTCCTGAGTAGCTGGGATTATGGGCATGTGCCACCATGCCTTTCTAATTTTGTATTTTTAGTAGAGATGGGGTTTCTCCATGTTGGTCAGGCTGGTCTCGAACTCCCGACCTCAGGTGATCTGCCCACCTTGGCCTCCCAAATTGCTGGGATTACAGGTGTGAGCTACCACGTTTGGCCAATTTTTTTCTTGTAAATATTTGGTGCTCCTTCAGTTACTCCTGGTGTTGGTAGTAAAGTAGGGTGCCCAACTATGTTTTTCCAGATGCTTATCCTGCTGTCTGAACACCATTTGTTGGTTCCTTTGGAATACCAGCTGTATCATATATTAAATTCCTGTAATATCATATATTAAATTCCTGTAATTCTTGGTCTAGTCCATGTCTGTCTGTCTATTCATGTACCAATATCAAACCTTTTAAAATTTAGGCTTAAAATATTTTTTAAAATGCAAAGTCAATAAAATCATTTTGGAGGGAAGTCTTATGGGAATATTTCAGTAGTTCCTTCGCAGTAAGATGTTGTAGATGATTCTTCTGAGCACAATCTGCTATTCATTGTTAGGGCATGTGTTTACTTACCTACTTTAAATTGATTTTGCTGACAGAAGTAAGGACTCTTGGATGGTCCTTCTATATTCTCCTACCCTGGCTCCCTGGTAATGTGGAAAATGAATTTTCAGGTAAAATTGGCAGAGGACATTAGGAGTATATTAACATGAACTGGCCCAACGTAGGCTCACACTTGATAGCTTCATCTTAGTAAGCATCCTTCTTTGATTAAATAAACTGGCTGTGGATATTCTCCAGGGAAAAAGCTACTGCTTATTCTTAGAAAACTAATGTATACATGAGCTGGTAAAGAGGAACTTCTTTAAGCACAATTTTAGAGTTATAGAAGTATATATTTGTTGTTATGATCTTGCAAGTTTGCTAAATGCTTTACTGAAAATAGCATGCATGGAAAAACATAGCACAGTATGTCCCAAATAAGCACTTGGTTATTTCTTTTCTTTTTTTCTTTCTTTTTTTCCCTTCACACAGAGTCTTGCTTTGTCGCTCGGGCTGGAGTGCAGTGGTGCAATCTTGGCCCACTGTAACCTCTGCCTCCCTGATTCAAGCTATTCTCCTGCCTCAGCCTCCTGAGTAGCTGGGTTTACACGGACCTGCCACCATGCCTGGATAATTTCTGTATTTTTAGTAGAGACAGGTTTCACCATGTTGGCCAGGCTGGTCTCGAACTCTTGACCTCAAGTGATCTGCCCGCCTTGGCCTCCCAAAGTGCTAGGATTATAGGTGTGAGCCACTGTACCCAGCTAGCACTTGGTTATTTCTTTAAAAAACTTATTTAAATTCTGTCCTGAATTTGTTACATGCTTTCTTTTAAAATGTATGTTTAGGTAAACATCTGTTTTAGTGCTTTTTCTTCCTTTGAATTTTTTCATTTATTTATTCATTCAACAAATATTTATTGATTACTTGCTCTGTGCTAGACAGCGTTTTAGGTACTGATATTGAGCAGGGAACAAAACAGACAAGGACCTTGCTTTTATTGAGTTTATAATCTAGTGGGGGAGATCAGCAATAAATAAAAATTGTCAGGATGTGATTAGTTTTATGGAGAAAATCAAGCAGGGTGGGGAGAAAGTGACTCACTTTGGGGGCAGCATCCAGTGGGAGGTCAATACAGTTACACTGAGCCTTAGTTACCTTTTATTAGAAAGGCAATGTGGGAAAATAGGAGAAGCATGGAATTCAGAGTTTGATAAGCTCCTGTACGAATCTCAGATTTTCTACACACAGGTTGTGTGGCCCTGACCAAATTACCTAACCTCTCTGACCCCCATTTTCCCAACTGTCCAAAGGGGAAAAAAGAATACCTGACTCCTAGTGGGTTATTAAGGATTAAATGTGACAACTTCAACAAAAAACCCTAGAAGAATGTTTGACCTGTAAGTCACTTTATAAATAGTAGCTAAAATATTATCACTTCATCACTTTGTTCATTAAAAGTTTTTAAGAAGTTTACCCATTATTTCATGAGTTTTAATATCATGTGCCTAATAAGATGGTAGGTTTTAACCAAAGCACCCTTAAATGGCCATTTGTGCCAAATGTCACCATGGTGACTGCTAAAATGGGGGGATTGCTGGTATTAGTGTATTCATTTCCAGGAATTGTCATAGTTTAATGTTCATCTGTAGTTGGTCACGTTTTGTTGAGGTCATAACAGAAAAGGAACTACATTTGTATTGAACATTGTATTAGAACAAATTTTAGTACCTCTGAAAGGTCATACATCATAGAATCTAGACATAAAACCAGAGTTCTAGCTCAGAAACACCAGTACTACCACTGTTTCATCTGTCCCACGTTGAGGAATATGACAGACTCTGGTTCAAAGGTACTTTAATGCCTTATGCATACTACTAGAGGCCTAGGCTGAAATTCTACTAGACCACAGGCTGGGAGCAGTGACATCTCCAAGATACCAAGTCTGTCAGGGTCACCGATGGAGATTTCCATAGAGGAGGTTCTCTGGCCTAACTGAAGGCATCACTTCTTAGATAGGTGGCCTAGTCAAACACTATCCAAGGAAGGAGCATGGGCTCTAGAAAGATTTAGGGACAGAGTAGCAGATATACCAGAATGCTGAAACCTGGAACAGGCCAGGAAGACAAAACAGCAGTCTGCATATAGCAAAAAGAGAAGGTAGGAAGATACAGGTAACAATGAAATGGATGAGATGAGAATCTCAACATGAGGTCACATCTATATTCCTAACACACACAGTTTGTTACCTATCTGTTTGCCCTAGAGACAGGGCCACACTAAATAGCACCCATTCTTTCTCACTTTCCTTATCCCTCAAACAAAGAAGTGTCCCTCCCTTGGCCCCAAGTCAATGGGTAAGGTATTCTGCCAAGACCTTTTTCAACTATCCCCTATCATTTATGTTTTTTACTTCTCCCTGTCTACTGATTTATTCTCCCTCTACCTCAAAACATGCTCATATACTTCCTATCTTTAGAAAAGAAGTCCACCTAAATCTCCTACTCTGACCTCTAATTCAGCAGTTAAAGTTCCTTTCATGGCTCACTTTTCAGGAGGAATCTGACTCCACTTCTTTTACCTTTCAATTCCTCCTTAATTCTGTGATCTCCTTAGTTCTGTGAGCTTCCTCTATTCTTGCTAAAGTCATGACCATCTATGGGTATGTTCATTGCCTGTTGGACATTTGAATGTCTCAGGCATTTCAAGTTCAGCATTAATTGAACCCATTATCCGCTTCCCTAGTGTGATGATTTTAAAATATATCCACGAATTCTTTGACATTTCTTATTTCAAGAGGTGGAGCTTAGTTCCCTTTCTAACTAATGGAATAAGGCAGAAGTGAGAGTGTTAGGAGTAGGTCCATAGTGTTAGGAGTAGGAGGAACACTATGGCTTCCTCCTTGCTCTCTCTCTCTCAGTTCACTCGTGCTGAGAGAAGCCAACTGCCAGATGGGGAGGATGTTCCAGCAATGCTATAGAGAGGCTCACTTGGCAAGCAACTGAGATCTCCTGCCAACAACCAGCACTGCCTTGTCAGGCAGGCGAGTGAACTCATTGGAAGTGGACCCTCCAGCCCCAACTGAGCCTTCAGATGATGCACTCCCAGCTGACATCTTGATTGCAACCTCATGAGGAACTCTGAGCCAGAACCAGCCAGCTAAGCCTGTCTTAGATTCCTGACCCACTGAAACTGTGAGATAAGCCTTTGTGTTTTAAGCTGCTAATGGTTGTCAGTGATTTGCTACACACCACTATGTAACCAATACACGTGGCAAACCTTCTGTATTCCCAGTCCTAGGGAAAACGAGGAAACAACTCCTTCCTCTCCAAGATCTAACTGGTGACCAAGTCCTGTTATTTTCATCTAGGTATCTGTTGATTCAGCCTGTTCTGATTTTCCTAGTCACTCTCTCAGTTTATTATTTATCATCTAGACTGTTTCAGTTGCCTCTTAACAAGTTTCTTGCCTCCAGCTTCACTCACTTTTAATCTATTCCCCACACTGCCATAAAAAGAAATTCTAAAATGTGAATTTGAGCATCTTTCTTCTTTGCTTGAATTGTCCCCATTGACTACAGTTAATCAAGCCCAGTCATCTTAAGCAATGCAGGCAAAGCTGTTTGAGGTTTGATCCCAGTGTGCTTTCCAGCTCCCGTCTCTCCTGCAGCACTGAGTTTAGCCGTCAGAAATGGCTGGTGGGTCCCAGAATCTGCCACGGCTTTTCCTCTTTCTGTGATTGGTGTGTGCAGTTCTCTCTAGTTTTGGAAGGCTTTCACAACTCTTTGACGCTTTCTCTATTTTCTGAAAGTTAAGCATTCCTCCTTTCTTCTGCAGTCCCCAGTGGATACCTGTGTAATTGCTGTGATCACATCACTGTCATTGTCTCTCAATGTCTGTCAGTTAGACCAAGAATTCCACTAGATGAGGGTCGATGCTCTGTTCATCTCATTTTTGTTGTTTTTCTTGCATATCTGATCTTTTTAAATGTTTGACATACTTTTTCTTTTTTTTGGAGGGGGCCAGTATCTTGCTCTGTCACCTGGGCTGGAGTACATTGGCGCAGTCATGACTCACTGCAGCGTCGACCTACTGGGCTCAAGCAATCCTCCCACCTCAGCCTCCCTAGGAGTGCACCTCCACAGCTGGCTAATTTCTGTGGAGGCAGGGTTTCACCATGTTACCCAGGCTAGTCTCGAAGTCCTGGGCTTGATATTCTTTTTTAACTTTACTGTGGTAAGAACACTTAACCACATTTGTAGATCTACTACATTTGTTGATCTACCCTCAACAAATTTTTAAGTGTACAATACATTATTGTTGACTCTAGGTACAGTGTTGTACAGTAGATCTTGAGAGCTTATTCATCTTGCTTAACTGCAACATTATGTTCGTTGATTGGTAACTCCCCATTTCCCTCCCTGCAGCTTCTGGTAACCTCCATTGTATTTTTTGATCCTATGAATTTGACTATTTTTGGTATCTCATATAAGTGGAATCGTGCAGTATTTGTCTTCTATGACTGCCTTATTTCATTAGCAAAATGTCCTCAAGATTAATCCATGCTGTTGCATGTTATAGAATTTCCTTTTTTTTTAGAGGCTGAATAGCATTCCATGGTATGTGTATACTACATATTGTCTACCCCTTCGTCCACTGATGGGCATTTAGTTGTTTCCATATCTTAGTTTTACTTCTTTGAGGAACCTGCATACTCTTTTCCATAGCGGCTGCTCCATTTTACATTCTCATAAACAGTGCACAAAAGTTCCGGTTTCTCTACATCCTCACCAATACTTGTTGTCTTTTGATTTTTTGGTAATAACCATCCTGACAATGTGTGTTCTGTTCATTTTAAATCTCTAGCACCTAATGGGATATTTGAAGAGGGTACCTGAAACTTTTAGTCTAGCAGATAGGGAATTTCATATTAGCAGAGTCAGAATATAAAAATATAACTTTACCTCTCTATACATGATCATAACTTCACTCTCTAGCCATTGTTTTTCCACTAAAGGCAGTGAAGAGTCTTTGGGGATGAGGGTTCTGGCCCCGTCACTAATGCTTTCATTGGCCATGAAGGCTTTGCCGGTTGTTGGTGCCATCCATTCCTCTGTGTTCCCTTTCTCTTTATGTTAGTCCCACTGGGCCCCCTCCTTTCTGACTGTGAGAGTTCTCCAGGCTTGCAGGCTTGTGCTCAGCTGTTTCAGTGCCTCTCTGGGGCATGCACCCTGGGACGTGCTGTGTGGGTCTCAGACCCACCCTTCGGATGCAGGGGCCTGCCCAGGGCTGAGCCTCTTTAGGAGGACTGCACTCTGGGAAGAACCAATGGTGTGTCTGGGATTTCTGTTAGCTAGATCTCTTATAAATTCCAAGTCTTAGTTTGGGATGGAAAGAGGTAGAGGATCTGGACTTTTCAGAGACTTAGCAGCATCTTTTTTTTTTTTTTTTTAATACTTTATGTTCTACATGTGCACAGCATGCAGGTTTGTTACTTACGTATACATGTGCCATGTTGGTTTGCTATACCCATTAACTCGTCATTTACATCAGGTATATCTCCTAATGCTACCCCTCCCCCCTAAAGAAAAATACTTAGTTCTTCCAGTGGAAAACTGTGGGTTCCAGGAGATATCTGCTGTGCATTTATGGGCCTATTTTAGAGCAGAATATCAAACTATTCACCATAATTTTAAAAATAATATTAAATAATTAAAAAATTGGTACAGCCTGCCAGGAGCTCAGTGTGCAATGGCGACATCAAGCCTGTGAGGCCACCTGGTGCGGCTTGGGAACCCGCAGAGGCCTGCGCTGAAGCCCAGCAAACCCCTCTCCTAGCTAACTGTGGCAAGGACTGGCATCCGGAGTAGGGCGAGGCTGCTTGTATCATGGAGAGTCAGCTTGCTGGAAGCCGAATGAATTCCGCGATGATATGTGCAGAAAAGAGATCCAGGGCTTTTTCAATTGTGCTTCAAGGGCTTAGGAGGCCCCCCAAATGAGATCAATACAGGAGACCCTGGGAGAGTCTGGGAGTTTACCTCCCAAGAAATTGATTAAGTTGTCACAGAGGTTTCCTTACAAACCTCACCTAAGCTTAAAATGGAGAAGCATTTTCAATGATTTCTGAACTATAGTTTCTGACGATTATGCAGAGGTATTTTACAGACGTTTGCATTGCTATGACCTCTTTGAAGGGTAGAATGAGGCAAAACACTTTTTCCAACCTTTGGAATCATAGTATGGGTAGAAGTTATGTTTTATCTTGAAGTAAAATCCTCTGAAGAGAAAAAAGTAGTTTAAAAATTAATTATACTTTTTTATATTTATAAGACAGATCACATTGTTTGTGATCTTTGATAGTATCTATAGCCCAGGACAAATTTCCAGAGCCATTCCATTTCTTTTCTTATTCTGTTTCCATTGAAATAGAAAGCCGAAACCAGAATTATAGGTCATCAGGAATGATAACAAGTGTTTTGACTCTAACTGATCAATCTGAATGTGCATTCAGGTTAAATATGGATGCAGAGATTATAGTGAATTTTTTTTACTGAAAGCCACTTTTGGCATTCTTTCAGCTGCTGAGTTAACAAGCATGTCACACTTAAAAACAGGAAGGTTGGCCGGGCATGGTGGCTCAAGCCTGTAATACCAGCACTTTGGGAGGCCGAGACAGGCGGATCACAAGGTCAGGAGATCGAGACCATCCTGGCTAACACGGTGAAACCCCGTTTCTACTAAAAAATACAAAAAAAAACTAGCCGGGTGAGGCGGCGGGCGCCTGTAGTCCCAGCTACTTGGGAGGCTGAGGCAGGAGAATGGGGTAAACCCGGGAGGCAGAGCTTACAGTGAGCTGAGATCCGGCCACTGTACTCCAGCCCAGGTGACAGAGTGAGACTCCATCTCAAAAAAAAAAAAAGAACAAACCAGGAAGGTTGGCTGGGTGCGGTGGCTCACGCCTGTAATCCCAGCACTTTGGGAGGCCACCGTGGGCGGATCATGAGGTCAGGAGATAGAGACCATCCTGGCCAACACGGTGAAACCCCATCTCTACTAAAAATGCAAAAAATTAGCTGGGCATGGTGGCAGGTGCCTGTAGTCCCAGCTACTCGGGAGGCTGAGGCAGGAGAATGGTGTGAACCTGGGAGGCGGAGCTTGCAGTGAGCCAGGATTGCACCACTGCACTCCAGCCTGGGCAACAGAGCGAGACTCCGTCTCAAAAAAAAAAAAAAAAACCAGGAAGTTTAAGTGGTTAAGTGTTTTTTGTTTGTCTCTGTCTGTCACTCAGGCTGTAGTGCAGCATGACCACGGCTCATTGCAGCCTTGAACTCGAGGGCTCAAGCAATCCTCCTACTTCAACTTCCAGAGTAGCTGGGATTACAAGCATCTGCCACCATGCCTGGTTAATTAAAATTTTTTTTTCATAGAGACAGGGTCTTGCTATGTTGCTCAGGCTGGTCTCGAGCTCCTGGCCTCGAGTGATCCTCCTGCCTTGGCCTCCCAAAGTGCTGAGATTACAGATGTGAGCCACCACACCCAGCCCAAGTGTTTCTATTTAGTTGATAATGGTGAGTAGATTCCTAATCCACTCTTCGATTGCATTTGATTCTGGAAAATGTTTCTTTATATCATTTTGCAGCATTTCAGTGTAGTTTTTAAATATGCCAATCATGTATCAAAAAATGTATTTCTTTAATTTGTGAAGAAAACTGTCAACTATCGGGGAAGTCAAACTCGTGGAGATTTAGCTGCCTACGCTGCAGCTTGGTCATATCATCAGGATATCATAACAGCATTAAAAAATCATGATATTTTGGCTAAGATTCAGGCTGTTCCAGATAATGATTACTGAAATATACTACTTGAATGAATCACCTGAGATCACAGAAATGGTCTTTATCAGCATTATCAAAGTCATGAAGAAATAGTTTTTTCCTCATTTTAAATATTCCTGCTTTTAAATATCCTTGTGAACACCTTTCTCCTTAGCATCCCATGTATTTCAGTGTGGAAAAGCAGACCCTGGGACTCACTGTCCATACCGCATGTTGAAAAGGCTGATTGTCCATGACTGTAGTGTGACTTAAAATGTTTATCCAGCCGGGTACAGTGGCTCACGCTTGTAATCCCAGCACTTTGGGAGGCCACGCAGCGAGGATCACTTGAGCCCAGGAGTTTGAGGGAGGATCACTTAAATCCAGGGGTTCGAGACCAGTCTGAGCAACATGGTGAGACCCCCATCTCTATAAAAAATTTAAGAATTAACTGTGCTTGGTGGTTCGTGCCTGTAGTCCCAGCTACTGAGGAAGTTTAGGTGGGAGGATTGCTTGAGCCTGGGTGGCTGAGGCTACAGTGAGCTGTGATCATGCCACTGTACTTCAGCCTGGGCAACAAAGCGAGACCCTGTATTTAAAAAAAAGTTTATTCATTTTTTAGCACTGAATGAAGATAAGATTATTTAGATCAGTGGTCCCCAACCTTTTTAGCACCAGGGACTGGTTTTGTGGAAGACAATTTTTCCATGGACTGGGGTGGGGGGATGGTTTTGGTGTGATTCAGCCACATTACATTTATTGTGCACTTTATTTCTTTTGTTTTTTGAAACAGAGTCTGGCTCTGTCGCCCAGGCTGGAGTGCAGTGGCCGGATCTCGGCTCACTGCAAGCTCCGCCTCCTGGGTTTACGCCATTCTCCTGCTTCAGCCTCCCGAGTAGCTGGGACTACAGGGGCCCGCCACCTCGCCCGGCTAGTTTTTTGTATTTTTTAGTAGAGACGGGGTTTCACCATGTTAGACGGGATGGTCTCGATCTCCTGACCTAGTGATCCGCCCGTCTTGGCCTCCCAAAGTGTGGGATTACAGGCTTAAGCCACCGCGCCCGGCTTATTTCTATTATTATTACATTAAATATAGAATGAAATAATTCTACAACTCAGCATAATGTAGAATTAATGGGAGCCCTGAGGTTGTTTTCCTGCAACTAGATGGTCCCATCTTGGGGTGATGGGAGACAGTGACAGATCATCTGGCATTAGATTCTCATAAGGAGCGTACAACCTAGATCCCTTGCATGCTCGGTTCACAACAGGGTTCATGCTCCTATGAGAATCTAATGACACCACTGATCTGATGGGAGGTGAAGCCCAGGTGGTAATGCTCACTTGCCTACTGCTCACCTCCTGCTGTGTGGCCTGGTTCCTAACAGGCTATGAGCTGGGGGTTGGGGACCCCTGATTTAGATCATCAACTCTGCTCTGAGGAAAACAGCAGTGTTGTAGACGGGCATGAAGTGCAACTTCTTCTACTCTATGTAGCAACCCGTTTTCTTTCTGTTCCTCCTTCAGTTTAGATCCCTGAGACCCTTTTCCACATTGTACCTTGGTCATTGTATATGAACATCAAACATGAAAGGTGCTAGTGAGACCCCATCTCTATAGAAAAATTTAAAAATTAGCTGGCCATGGTGGGCCTGTAGTCCCAGTTACTTGGGAAGCTAAGGCAGGAGGATCCCTTGAGCCCAGGAGTTTGAGGTTGCAGTAGCTCTAATGGTGCCACTGCACTCCAGCCTGGGTGACAGAGCAAGAGCCTGTCTCTAAAAACAAAACAAAACAAAGCAAAATAAACATGAAAGGTGCTGATTCATACCCTGCAAAGAGGTTTCATTCGGCAGCAAGTTGAAATTATCTACTGGTTTGTACATGAGCTAGCACTTCCTCTTCCACTTGGCATGCCATTGATATTCCTTGATGTTCAGTGTTATTTGATAGAGGAATTTGCTAATATCTTGTTCTCTTTTCTCTTTGACGAAAACATTTATCATTAACTTTGGGGCTGTTCTAAGGAATGTTCCATTAGTGTGTGTGTGTGTGTGTGTGTGTGTGTGTGTGTGTGTTTTGCCTCTGAAGGGTGCAGCTTTCAATGATGCCTTTATAGTTGTGGTCTTTTCCTTTTGGTAATGAAATGCATCAGTTTTGCACTGAGAAACGTTATTTTGCCCTTGAGGAATAACTTGGTTGGTTTACTAAAGAGACCGTCAGACTTTGAAAGTGACATGGAAAGCTTATGTGGTTTCTGTAACTATTTCAGAAGCTTCATAAACAATAATGAGTCTGGGCTGGGCGCAGTGGCTCATGTCTGTAATCCCAGTGCTTTGGGAAGCTGAGGCAGGAGGTTTGTTTGAGGCCGGGAGTTCGAGACCAGCCTGGGTAACATAATGAGACTCTGACTCTACAAAAAATAAAAAAATTTAGAAAAAACCCACAAAGACAAACAAACAAACAAAAAAAACAATGAAGGACTCTGGCTTTAGGAGCAAATGAATCCGAGGTCTGATAAATTCTAATTTTTTATTATTCACCATTGTGCTTTCTATGTGCACTTCCCTTTTTAAACTGCCTGGGTGGTACATCACTTGGTGCACAGGACGTGTGTCTTTCCCGCTTGCAGTTTAGTTCTAGTCAATAGTGAGCCTCCTAATTGTTCAGAGTTGTATTTATGCCACTCACAATGTGACTTTTATACTTCATCAAATCATTTTGCTGTAGCAGTCCTTCTGAACTGATGTGATGCTACAAAGTAGAAAAAGATGAAAACTGCTAATTTTAACAGATATAAACACAAACACGTATATAAACACCAGTGCATAAATATTGTGAAAATATATTGTGTAAAAGCAGTAACTTGTAGCACTAAGATTAACTACAGTGTTAGTTGTGCAAGTATAAATTTCAACCTTAATGATTATATAAAGAATGAAGCAGGATTTCAGTGACCATAATACCTTTAACATTTCAAATTTATGAAATATATATGAACAAAATTGTTTCATTTGTTTCTTTGTTTCTTTTTGAGACAGTCTTGCTCTGCCACCCAGGTTGGAGAGCCGTGGCGTGATCTTGGCTCACTGCAACCTCCACCTCCCAGGTTCAAGCAATTCTCCTGCCTCAGCCTCCTGAGTAGCTGGGATTACGGGTACCTGCCACCATGCCCAAAAGGCTAATTTTTGTATTTTTAGTAGAGACGGTGTTTCACCATGTTGCCCAAGCTGACCTGGAACTCCTGACCTCAAGTGATCCACCCACCTGGGCCTCCCAAAGTGCTGGGATTACAGGCATCAGCCACCACGCCTGGCCCATTTGTTTCTTTTGAAACAGGAACTCCCAGTGTAGCTTTTGATGAACTTCCATGGGCCTCCATGTGTCCTCCATCCTCAGGTTGTGTGTGCATTGGGCTGTAGCCATCTGGTGACAAGGACCATGCTAGAGGCCAGTCTGAGAGTGCACCTGGTAGATCCTTAAAGATGGTAGATCCTTAAAGATGCAACCTTTGGGAACCTTGACCTTTGATTGCTATAAGCAAGTAAATCCCCTAGTTGATCATCACGCGGCTAAGCAAGGCCTATGAGGAAATTGATTTCTTGACAGAAACATTTGGAAGGTCTTCAAGTTACTTCCCTTACCAATCACATAACATTTTTAAATGTTTTCTATAACTTACTGACTTTGGTCCCATTTTTCTTTCATTTGTTCAACAAATATGTATTAAGGGCTTCCTGTGTGCTAGGCACTCTGCAAAACAAGACAGCATATTTGCCCTCATGGAACTAATGCTTTGTATATATGATTTTCTCCTGTATCATATCCAGTCTCTACTTTGCTGCTTATTTTTCTAATTTTCCTTTCTTACCTATAATATTTCAGATCCATAAACTATTTTGTCTATGTCCTTATTTCAAATTATTCTGTGGCCGTACATGGTCACTTATGCCTGTAATCCCAGCACTTTGGGAGGCCGAGGCGGGCGGATCACAAGGTCAGGAGATTGAGACCATCCTGGCTAGCATGGTGAAACCCCGTCTCTACTAAAAAAAATACAAAAAATTAGCCGGGCATGGTAGTGGGCGCCTGTAGTCCCAGCTACTTGGGAGGCTGAGGCAGGAGAATGGCATGAACCCAGGAGGTGGAGCTTGCAGTGAGCCGAGATCACGCCACTGCACTCCAGGCTGGGCGACAGAGCGAGACTCCATCTCAAAAAAAAAAAAAAAATTATTTGTTCTCCAGTCCAAACACACAGTAACAGTCATAGCATTAACCTTTATGCATTAAAAGGCTTAAAATTTCCATCCAAAATATTTCAGGTATTTTTATTTTAAAATTAAACAGGATCTCCCTCTTTAATCCAGGCTGGAGTGCAGTGGTGTGATCACAGCTCACTACAGACTTGAATTCCTGTGCTCATCTGATCCTCCCACCTCAGCCTCCCGAGTAGTTGGGATTACATGTGCCACTGTGCCTGGCTAATTTTTAAAAATATTTTGTAGAGATGGGGCCTTGCTATGATGCCCAGGCTAGTCTCAAACTCCTGAGCTCAAGTGATCCTCCTGCCTCAGCCTCCTAAAGCACTTTCCTACTGGCATGAGCCACCAAGCCAGGCCCAAATTTCAGGTATAATGCAAGAAACACATTTTTTTTTGAGACAGAGTCTCACTCTGTCACCCAGGCTGGAGTGCAGTGGTGCGATCTTGGCTCACTGCAACTTCCGCCACCCAGCTTCAAGAGATTCTTCTGCCTCAGCCTCCTGAGTAGCTGGGATTACAGGTGCACGCTACCATGCTCGGCTAATTTTTGTATTTTTAGTGGAAACAGGATTTCGCCATGTTGGCCAGGCTGGTCTCGAACTCCTAACCCCAAGTGATCTGCCCACCTTGGCCTCCTAAAGTGTTGGAATTACAGGCGTGAGCCACCGTGCCTGGCCAAGAAACACATTCTTATAAAAAGCCAAATATATAGAAATAGAGTAAATATGAAGTCACTCCTTATAATTCCTATCCCAACTGCCTCTCAAGAGCCATGAAAGAGCCTATTTTCTACATTTTTGCTAATAGTCTTATCTCTTTTTAAAATGTTAGTCTGCATGATGGATTTAAAAATACCTCATTGCTTTAGCTCATATTTGTTCCTATTAGATGGGTTAAGCATCTTTTCTTATGTTTAGCAGTCATTTGTATTTTTCTTTTTTGTGAATTGCCTTTTCATATCCTTTGCCTTTTTTTCTGTTGGACTGTTTGTTTCTTCTTGAGTTAATTTTGGTAACCTATGTTTTCCTAGAAAATGATCTGCTTTGCCTAGTTTACAAATCCTTATATGTAATTATGTCCTCTTTCTTGTTTCTAATTTGGATACCTTCCTTTTTTCTTTCTTGATTAGATTTGCCAGGGTTCTATCTTGTTAGTCCTTTCAAAACATCAACTTTTCATTTTATTAATCTTCAAGGTCATTTAAAAAATGTTTTCTGTTTAATTAATTGCCGCTTTTATCTTTATCCATTTCTTCATTCTGCTTTCTGTGGACTCAGAGAAGACCCCTTCATGTAGAGGAAGGTGGGAACAAAGGTACAAAGATAGTTGTCGGGGGTCCGGAAAACAATTGTTGGCATCATTCCCCTTCACCTCCTCACCCCCAACTGCCATCGCACATACAGGCAGTTCAGAATCCATCAAGAAGTAAGAGTCAGGAATCAGGCAGACTGAATCGGACTATCAGCTTTGTTAATAAGGCTAAAGTAGAGAGTAGTGCTTGACTTAAGATCCCAGTCAGGCTAGTAACCCTTCCCTCTGAGTTAAACCTAACCAACAGAACAAGGCATTTAGAATGCCTTGAGAGGTTTGATAAGAAGACAGTTAGAAATGAATAAATCAATCACTTAGAGGTACTGAGGGCCAAATGGCCTCAGGGCAGTTCAGTTTTTCAGTTCTGTTTGGAGACCTAGATCAGGGACAAAGAAGAATGAGTTGGCAGTCTCTGGTTGGTGGCTGAGTAAGCAGGGCCAGAGTTGGCAGAAGGAGGTGATCCTGGGGCTTCACACTAGTCAGCGAGGTTAAGTGAGACCAGCAGGGCATGGAAGAAACCAGGAAGAGGCAGGAGTCAGGGCTTCAGCTTCTTGTGAGCATGCAAACCCAGCTCGGAGCGACTGTGATGCTGGGACAGCCAAAAGAGGAGCAGCTGGGGGCCAGAGAAGGGCATTGCACATCCAGAACCCTGATGGCAGGAGAGTCGAGAGAACGGGCACACCACCAAGTGTGATGAAACTTGTGGGGGATTGACGATGAGTCATTCTTCAGACTCTCCGGGACTCTTGTTCTTTCCCCAAATTAGTTTAACATCTGCTTTGGAATCAAAAGGGTAACTGCTTTTCTCTTTCTGGCTAATTAAACAAATGCAAATGTATGCATAGCCTTACTGTATCCTCACACAGCCTGGGAGGGAAGCACAGTGTGGGTGGCAGGTACATGACGCTAGAAGCAGAGGATGTTCAGTGCTGGGGTGGGAGGGCAGCAGGAGTATCTGTCCCGGTGCCAGGCATCTTCCATCCCTACAGGACCTCTCAAGGTTGTGCTACATGACCTTCGGCGTATGAATTCACCTGGCACTACAGTATTGTTTTTAAAACTGAAAATATACCAGTGTATTGTAACTTGTAAGCCCACGAACTTCTTGTTTCTAGCCATGTACTTACAGAAAGCCCTTGCCGTTATGTTTTCACAGGGAGGGCATGATGAACCTTGTCTTATAGCTCATGAGAAGGCCAACCGCACTAACCACTCCTTGCTGGGTGTGGTATGTTCCCTCTGTAATTAGTTCTCCCTGTGTACTTTCTTATGGTAAAATTTTATGCTTTAGAACAAAAATTAAAAAGTCACCTAAAGAGATGGTTTGGTTAACATGGAAGTCAAATTCCTCTTAGTAGAAATGAGCAGTTATAGTCAGACCTTATATATATTACAAAGAAGAGCAATATATTTCTAAACTACATGCTTATGTCACATTTCAGATTTTGTTTAGCAATTTGCATATTCATTATGATCTGCTAACCCACCTGTTTTGGAAAAACCCACTCAAACTGGGGTTTTTCCTCTGCTCTCACACCACAGCAACAGTCAACGTGGAAAAAGACTTCTGTGACCAAATGTGTGGGGATTTCTCTCCAGAAGCAGTGGACACCAGCTGGGTGTTCTCCAGTTCAACTCTGACGCTATCTACCTGGAGAGAGCATCAGATCCCACAGGGTGAGACTCAGGCCCCAAGGCTGCTGCCTTCCCCAGACACCAGTCTCAAGTCTGGGCCTCTGGAACTTCTGACCAACTGGCTTCAAGTTGGAGTTCCCATGACTCCTTCTTTGGGTTCAACTAATTTGCTGAAGCACCTCACAGAACTCTAGGCAACACGAACTTACATTGATCAGTTTATTATAAAGGATATCGCAAAGGATACAGATGAAGAGAAGCGTAAGATAAGGGATGGGGAAAGGGCATAGAACTTCCACTCCCTCCCTGGGTGCACTGCTTTCCAGAAACTTCCAGGTGTTCAGCTGTCCAGACGCTCTCTGAACTGTGACCTTTTGGGTTTTTGTGGAGGCTTCATTGCATAGGCACCACAGCCATGTAGAAATGTGATTGGACGAAAAGTACATGATCTAAACCCAGCATGCCCATCTCTCCAAGACTTTTCTTGGCCTCTCTGTGTAGCATTCCTTCCTTTAGGGTATGGGTAGGACTCTCTCTAGATTGAGGGACTTCTGACCCATAATTAGATTAGGGTCCTGTCTCGGGCAGGTGAAAGGACAGGAGAAGTTCAGAGAGAGAGATTCTGTTTCCTGAGGCCTAAAGGGCCCTGAAATTATAAGAAGAACTATAGGCATCAGGAGCCAGGAACAGGTTCCTAATGCCCATAGCCCTTGTTATAATTTGTTATCTATATCTCTATCTATCTATCTGTCTGTCTGTCTGTCTATCTATCTATCTATCTATCTATCTATCTATCTATCTATCTATGTCTGTCTATCAATCAATCATAACACCATACCATCAGATAAACAATTTCTATTCATACCCATTTTCTGGTAATAAAAACTGGATCTGTGGCTGGCTAGGTGAAACTCTGAAACCCATGAAGCTTTTTACCTTTTTTACCTCTGGGAGTGTGTCCTTTCATCCAGAATCATTAAG
Organism: Papio anubis; assembly: GCF_008728515.1. Lineage (NCBI taxonomy): Eukaryota > Metazoa > Chordata > Mammalia > Primates > Cercopithecidae > Papio > Papio anubis. Next base: position 18,935,472 of record NC_044992.1, read on the forward strand.
AGTCTCCTGGGTACCCCTCTCTGAGGACTTTTATTCTAACAGCCTTTGCAAAAATTAGCCAAACATCTGTTTGAAACTCACTCAGAGTCATTTTCATCTTTGCCTTTCTCCTAGTTATTTTTAGGGTTGATAAATTTGTTTTCCAAGAGCAAACAGAGCATTTTTAAGCTTTGATTTTTGGCTAGCATTTAGGAATTCTTGTTCTGTGGAGAGCGGGCTGGATGCCCACTGAGGAACTTAGCCTGCACAGAGATTCCTTCAGTGGAAGAGCATTGGTGTGGAGTCATCCATCCGGCTCCTGGAGCTTGGCTACCCTGATACTGCCCGGTCTCCCTGCAAATGAACACCTCAACATGCCATTATAGTCGATCATCTTACTCTGTTCTTACAGAATCCGGGAGGAGAGATTTAGAGTCCCTGCAAAGGATGTCTTGTGCAGGGTTTAATTATTTCTACAATGAAGAAAGCCTTCCTCAGGTTGAATGGAATTTATTTTCTGCAATATAAGCCATGAATTTACAAATAGAGTCTGATGCTGTCAGGATACATAATTGTTGTTATGCTTAAGTAGATTTTTTTTTTTTTTTGAGATAGAGTTTTGCCCAGACTGTAGTGCAGTGGCACAGTCACTGCTCACTGTACCTTCAACCTCCTGGGCTCAAGCAGTTCTCCCATCTCAGCCTCCTAAGTAGCTGGGACTACAGGTGCCATACCACCACACCTGGTTAATTAATTTTTTTTTTTTTTTGGGTAGAGATAAGGGCTCTTATGTTGCCCAGGCTGGTCTTGAACTCTTGGATGCAAGTAATCCTCCTGCCTCCCAAAGTGCTGAGATTCCAGTTGTGAGCCACTGTGCCCAGTCTTAAATAGATTTTTAAAAATTACAAAACTGTTACATGTTCATAGTAGACAGTGTAGAAAAATTTAAAAAGCATAAAGAAAATTAAAATTTCCTATTATTCCACCACCTAGATAACCATTCTTTTTTTTTTTTTTTTTTTTTTTTTTTAATCTCACTTTGTCACCCAGGCTGGAGTACAATGGTGCGATCTCACTGAAACCTCCGCCTCCCAGGTTCAAGTGATCCTCCTGCCTCAGCCTCCCAAGTAGCTGGGACTACCGGTGCACACCCCTAGGCCCAACTGGTTTTTGTATTTTTAGTAGGGACAGGGTTTCACCATATTAGCCAGACTGGTCTTGAACTCCTGTCCTAAGGTGATCCATCCACCTTGGCCTCCCAAAGTGCTGGGATTTCAGGTGTGAACCACCATGCCCAGCCTAACCATTCTTAATATACAGATTTTTTTTTCAGTCTTTTTTATATACCTAAATGTAAATATGAGCTCCTACTGCAAACACTTTACAATTTGTATTTTCTACCAACATATATTGTCATCATTGTTCTAGATCACTGGATATTTTATAGTATCGCTTTCTATATTGAGATGCCATAAATTCACATATATTCACATTTATATAAATGTTTACATATTTATAATATTTTTAACATATTTATAGTATATATAATATTTCTATAGAGATAGCATGTATTCACTTATATTCACTGCCATAAAATTCATACTTTAAAAGTGAACAATATGGTGATTTGTCTGTATCTTCACAAGGTTATACAACAGTCACTGCTGTCAAATTCTAGAACATTCCATTACCCCCCACCCTGAAAACCCAGGGCAGTTACCACCCTTCCATCGCTCCTTCCCTCATCCTGTGGCAGCCACTCAAGTACTTTCTGTTTGTCTGAATTCCCCTCTTCTGGACATTTCGTAGAAGTGGAATTATACAATATATGGTCTTCTGCATGTGGCTTCTCTTTTTTTTTTTTTCTTTCTTTTTTGAGACAGGGTCTTGCTCTGTCACCCAGGCCGGAGTGCAGTGCTGCAATCTCAGCTCACTGCAAACTCTGCGATCCTCCCACCTCAGCCTCCCAAGTAGCTGGGACCAAGATGTACACCACCATACCTGGTTTGTATTTTTGGTAGACAGGATTTTGCCATGTTGGCCAGGCTGGTTTCAAACTTCTGGGCTCAAGTCATCTGCCTGCTTCAGCCTCCCGAAGTGCTGGGATTGTAGGCGTGAGCTATGGTGTCCAGCCTGTGTGGCTTCTTTTGTTCAACATAAGGTTTTCAGGGTTCATCCATGTATCGGTACGTTATTCCTTTTTACTGATGGATAGTATTTCACTGTGTGGATGTACATTTTATATTTATCCATTCATCAGCTGATGGCCATTGGTTTTTTTGTCTGCTTTATGGCTACTGTGAAGAGTGCTATTGTGAACATTTGTCTGCAAGTTTTTGTTTGAACTTCTGTTTTCAATTCTTTTGGATATATACCAGGGACTGGAGTTACTGGGTCATAATAGTAAAGGTGTGTAACTTTTTGAGGGACTCCCCAAACTGTTTTTCACAGTGGCTGTACTTTTTCACATTTACATAAGCAATGTATGAGGGTTCCAGCGTCACCACATCCTCACCAGTACTTGTTAATATCTGTCCTTTTGGCTGGAGCCATCCCAGTTGACGTGGAGTGGTATTTCCCAGTGGCTTTGATTTGCAGAATACCTAATGATTGATTTGTCTAATATGGAGCTTCTTTTCACGTGCTTGTTGGCCACTTGTATTGTATAGTCTATTTGGAGTAATATCTATTCAGATCCTTTGCCCACTTTTCAGTTGGGTTATTTGTCTTTTTGTTATTGAGTTTTAAGAGATCTTTACACATTATAGATAGTAGACCCTTATCATATATAGGATTTGCAAATGATTTCTCCCATTCTGTGGGTTATCTTTTCATTTTCATTTTTTTAAAACTTATTTTAGGTTCAGGGGTACATGTGAAGGTTTATCACATAGGTAAACTTATGTCACAGGGGTTTGTTATACAGATTATTTCATCACCCAGGAATTAAGCCCAGTACCCAATAGTTATCTTTTCTGTTCCTCTCCCTCCTCCAAACCTCTACCCTCTAGTGTCTGTTTCCTTCTTTGTGTTTATGAGTTCTCATCATTTAGCTCTCAGTAATAAGTGAGAACATGCAGTATTCGCCTGCAGTAGCTGGCGGCTGAGGATAATGGCCTCCAGCTCCATCCGTGTCCGTACAAAGGACATGTTCTTTTTTATGGCTGCATATCCTTTCATTTTCTTGATAGTATCTTTTGAAGCAAAAGATTTTTAATTTTTGTGAAGTCCACTTTATCTAGTTTGTCTTTGCTTACTTCTGCTTTTGATGTCATCTCTAAGAAAATAGTGTCTAATATAGTCATGAAGTTTTATAGCTATGTTTTCTTCCAAGAGTTGTAAAGTTTTAGCTCTTGTACTTTGAGGTGATTTTTGTATATAGTATGAGGTAGGAGTCTAACTTTGTTCTTTTGTATGTGGATATCCAGTTATTCCAGCATAATTTGTTGGAAAGACTGTCTCCCATTGGATTGTCCTAGCATCCTTGTTGAAAATCAACTGACCATAAATTTATGGGTTCACTTCTGGACTGTCAATTCTATTCCATTGGTCTATATGACTGTCTTATGTGAACATGGGATGTCTGTTTATTTACTTGATTTCTTTAGTTTTTTCAATGACATTTTGTAGTTTTCAGTGTGTAGATCTTCCACTTACTTATTCATACATATTTATAAATATTTTATAATTAAACATATTTATAAATATTTTATAAACATATAAATATTTTATTCTTTTTGATGATATTATAAATGGAATTGGTTTCTGAGTATATTTGGATTATTCATTGCAAGTGTGTAGCAATACAATGGATTGATTTTTGTAACATCTTGTGTTCTGCAGCCTTTCTGAACTCCTTTATTAGCCCTAAGAGCTTTTTTTGTTGTAAATTCCTTATGATTTTATACCTACAAGAGCATGTCATCTGTGATTAGAATTAATTTTACTTTCTTACCAATCTGGATGCGTTTTCTTTCTTTTTCTTGCCTAATTGTCCAGACTAAAGCCTCTGGTATAATGTGGACGAGAAGTGGTGAGAGCAGAGACACGCTTGTCTAGTTTCTGATCTTAGGAGAAAGCTATCAGATTTTCACACTAAGTACAATGTTAGTTGTGAGTGTTTTGAACTTGCCCTTTATCAAGTTGAGGAAGTTCCCTTTTATGTTTAGTTATTCAGTGTTTATATTATGAAAATCTGTTGGATTTTGTCTAATGCTTTTTCTGCATCTATTGAGAAGATCATATGGTTTTGTCCTTTATTCTATTATATGGCAAATTACATTGATTTTGACCAACTTTGAATTTCTGGAATAAATTCCATTTGGTCATGGTATATAATCCTTTATGTATGTTTTTAGGTTTAGTTTGCTAGTATTTTGTTGAGGATTTTCCTATATCTTATCTATATTGTATCTATTATCACTTTTAATGGCTGCATAAGGCTTAATTATGTGGATATACCATAATCTAACCAATTAGACTTTAAGTTATTTCTTTTCTTGCCATTGTTGTTGTCATAATCAAGGATAAGCTCATCACTCCTGCTCAGATAGCTTTGTATTCATTCATGAGTATTTTTGTAGGATACATTCCTACAAATGGAATAATGGAACCAAAGGTTATGCACACACGTTTGTCTCATCTTGTCATTGACATTTTCAAGTTGTTTATAGTGGGTTTTTTTTTTTCAGAAGTTTTCAATTTTCAAGTAAGTCACATCTGTTTTTTCTTTATGTATTCTGCCTTTGCCTGTAGGCTCAGAGAGGCCTCTCCTACCGTATTCAGGATAATCTCCTATATTTTCTTTCTTTTTTCTTTTTTAATTTTTCGAGACAAGATTTCACTATGTTGCCCAGGTTGAAGTGTGGTCTTTTTTCTTTTTTAGTTTTTCGAGACAGGGTCTCACTATGTTGTCCGGGCTGGAGTGCAGTGGCTATTTGCAAGCACAATCATAGTGTGCTACAGCCTTGATCTCCTGGGCTCAAGCAATCCTCACTCCTCAGCCTCCCAAGTAGCTGAGATTACAAGCTCACCAGCTATTGTGCTCAGCTAAAACAATCCATTCTTTATCCTAGATTAGTTATGCCGTCTTCCTCATAATCTAAATTCTTATTTCTGGGCTTTGCCATGATCCAGTGCTCTTCTTTGTATTCCTGAACCATGCCATTGTAACTTTTTACTTTTCTGATCTATTTTACTATCTGGTAGTACAAATGGTGTGTGTGTGTGTGTGTGTGTGTGTGTGTGTGTATATATGGAATTTTCTTCTTTAGAGAAGAATCAAGTTATTTCATAGCTTCTATAGAGAATAATCAATTATTCTACCAGATGAATTTTAGGATAATTTTATAAATAATTTTCATCATATTTCTAATCTGATTAGAATTTTTTTTGGAATTACATCACATTTATAAAATTGTTTACAGAGAATGAATATCCATTGGGAGAGCATGGTATGCTTTTCATCCAGTCTTCTTTTTTGTCATTCAGAAAAGCATGAATTTTGGGGGGCGACTGTAACTTTCTTACCAGGTCTATTTATGGATAGTTACTATTGTAAGTAGGATTTTTTAAAACATGTGATAACTTATTTAGGTATATTATTTTATTATACAGGTTAATAATATTTATTTTAGAAAATTTAGAAGCTACAATGTGAATTTAAAAAGTAAATGACCCTCAGTCTGAGAGATAAGCACTGTTAACATTTTGTGTGTATCTTTCTATTGATAGATTTACAGTGTAATGAGGGAAGTAAGACATGATCACATGAAAGGCTTAATAATCCAAGACGCTGTTGAGTGACTAGCTTGTACTTTTTTTCTGCCTAGCTTTTTTTCTCCTTTTGGAAACTGCTTTTCCCATAACTAGTGGAGCTGCCAATCATCCAGGTCCCTCTCCACTGCGAATGGGTTGGACAGTGTATCACCTCAGGCTCTTTTCTGGGAGAGACTCTCTAATCTGGAATCTCAAATGCTAAAGACCTCTAGTCCTGCAGTGCTGCCGGGCAAGGCCTTCCTATCCTCAGAGCACCCCTGTTTGAATCATACTAGTTTAGAAGAGTGAAGTTACATGTGATTCAAAACCATTCCTGATGACATCATTGGACCTCAAGGTCTAGCTGGCTTAAAGCCAGCCTGAATTCATCCTAGACTTTCCTAAATCAGTAAAGCCAACAAACTCACTATTTTGCTTAAGCAAACTTGAGTTAGGTGTCTGTCATTTGCAGAGTCCCTACCACTACCACCTCCTGTGTCTGTGCCATGGTGCCACATGGGGAGTCACCGAGATGAGTTAGGACCCTGTATGCCCCTTGCCCCCCAGGAGGATGGGTGTTCCTCAGTGAAAGCAGGTTCAGTGCATTGTGCCTGTTGTCTCCTTCAAGGCAAAGCGGGATGGCCATGAGAGGCAGCAGCCTTGGCCAAGTGGGGCATGGGGCTGCCGTGCCAGGCCAGGCTGGCTCTGAACTGTTCTTTACTGCACTCTGTCCATTAGAATGACAGAGTCTGAGTCTGGAGTTAGAATTATAGTGAACATGGGGGATTCTGTGTCACAGAGGCTCTGCAAACCCATGCCACCTGCTATATAAGAGCTCTCTGCCATGCAAGAGCAGACTGGCTGCCTTCCACACCTATTATCCAGTAAAATAGCAGTAAAAATGCAGCTTGTGGCAATGACTAAGCTTAGCCCAGGCCTGCTGATGGAGTTCTTGGTGCCTGTGGATATAACACATGTTGCTCGTTTACCTTCAGAACATTTTTTCGGTGTTTTCTGGGCAGTGTATTTGCTCCCCGTTGCAGTAGGTCATTGTCACTGGGGCTGACTCTAGGCCGTCCATAGTAGCAGGGAGCGTAGACCCCAGGTTTTGTGAGGATGCCCATATCATTTTGGAGCTCCCTGAATTCAAAATTAAGTATGAAAAGATTTATTTGGAATGAAAAAAATTACAACAAATTATTGAAGCCTAGGAGTTTCAGATGCCTACTTCTGAGATCCCTTTAGTTGGCTCACCAGAAGCCCCTGCTGTGATATGCTTCCTGGTCACAGCCCGACTTCCCCTTCCCACCTAGAACTCACAGTACTCACAGGGTCATGGCAAGGTGGTGGGGCATGGCTGAAGCTTCAGGGTAAATGCATTTGTGGAGAGCAGACTGAGTTTTTGTTTTTGTTTTTAAATCTGTTCAATGTCTCAGGGAGCAATCAGCAAAAAGCTAGCCAGCCTACATCTTGAAACCCTTACATTTTGGAGAGGTACAAATTAAGCATTGAGGACCAAGTAGGATGGAAATATGATTTTGCACTTTGTGCATGTGTGCGTGTAAGAAAGAGAAGAGAGAGAGATTGTGAGAGGCAGGAGAGAGAGGGGGAGAGGCCATCAGAACTTGGGGAGAGCAGAGCCCGCCTGCTTCCTGAGTGAAGCGTTGCTCAAGCACTCTCTGCCCAGCCCCCTCTGAGTGTGGTTTTCCTCCCAGGCCAGCACCAAACTCAGAATAGAGTGGCTGACTTGCTGATTGAGGTCGGCAGCTCCCGAGAAGCAGGAGAAGCAGAGTTTTGCAGTAAGTACATGGTTGGTTATTATTTAAGACAGAGATGGAAAATCTTAGGATAGCTGGGGAAGAGGTGCTTCTGCTTTAGGTACAATGTCTTACAGACCCAGTGGATCTTGGTGTGACTAAGGCAGTATGAATACATTCTCCCGTGGTGCATGGACTGGATAAGTTAATGACACATGCATGATTTTGGGGGGGCTGAAAAAGGATTTGAAACCCATCTTCTGATGTCTTGAAATAAAATGGTCTTCTCGCTGCTTGTCACCTGTTTCATCTTGCAAGGAAAGGATGATTAATGCCGACTTCAAGTAAATATATGAAGTTCTTTAGAAAAGAAGCGCTGTGAGTACTAATTAGTAGCAGGGTGTAGATTATTTTCCCATACAGGGTGAATAGGGCTGCTTCTGTGCATTCTTTTTGCCAAGTGTGGGATGTCTAAGGTCCTGTGAAGAGAACCACCCACTTAACTAGTGCTTAGCCCCTGGAACGTTCTCGAGTCATCTCCCCTTGGAGATCAGCACTGTAGTGTGCCCTGTCATCTGGCAGAGGGTCTGATAATGTCCCAGTGCTCAACATCTGGGCAATACATGCATCGTGTTAGGGTCTGAAATGAGATGCTTGTGAAGCCCAGATGGCAGAATTTCAAGCAATAATATGATAAAGTTGGCGGCTTTTCTGAGAAGTTATTTATTATATGGTTGCTTGAGACCGTTTTCCTCCATACCCCCTCACAGGGCTGAAGATACCTTAAAATCTCTCTTACCCACTCTGTTTCTAGAAATTAAGTTTTTGCTTTTTATTTCCTTGTCCCACTGACTCTAATTTCCTATTGGAATAAAATGTTTAGCTTAGCGGTGCAGGAGGTCCACACTAAGTTTTCTTGGGAAATGTGGCTTCTGCCCCTTCTCGATAGAATGCGAAGGTGCTGCTCCTGCTGCAGAACTCACTGGTGTGGCTGCTTCTGCTCCTTTACAGCTCAGCTCCATGGACTCTGTGTCTCTGTGGTTCTGTTTTACAGTAGCCGTGTTTCACTTCCTTTCACCTTTCCTTTACCAAGTGAGTTAACATGCAAGGCTGTCCAAACGGAGGAGCCCCCAAGGCAGGAGAGGGGGTGCAAAATAAGCAATACTAAACTCATTTGAAAACGTGAAATTGAAATAAACCACCACTTGTGAAGTATCATTCCTCATTCCAATTTTATTTTTCCAATGTGTTAACTTTTTTTTTTTTTTAGACGGAGCCTCGCTGTTGTCACCCAGGCTGGAGTGTGGTGGCTTGATCTTGGCTTACTGCAACCTCTGCCTCCTGAGTTCAAGTGATTCTCCTGTCATAGCCTCCCGAATAGCTGGGACTACAGGCGCATGCCACCATGCCCAGCTAATTTTTGTATTTTTAGTAGAGACAGGGTTTCACCACATTGTCCAGGCTGGTCTCGAACTTCTGACCTCAGGTGATCCACCTGCCTTGGCCTCCCAAAGTGCTGGGATTACAGGTGTAATCCCAGAGGTCAGAGAGATGGGTGGACAGGTAGGTGAGTGGTGCAGCCAGGATGGGGATGCAAGTGTCTCTCAATCCAGAGCTCGTGCTCTGATATGGCATTTCAGTAAATTCAGAAATTGGAGAAAATAGTAACTTAATCCCACACCCTAAACCAACTGTTAAAATTTCTGTATTTCTTGCTGGGTGTGGTGGCTCGCACCTGAAATCCCAGCTACTCAGGAGGAGAAGAAGGAGGATTGCTTGAGACCAGGAGTTCGAGACCAGCCTGGGAAACATAGCAAGGCCACTGTCTCCAAAATAAAAAGAAAAAAAAAATTAGCCAGGGCTGGGCACGGTAGGTCATGCCTGTAATCCCAGCACTTTGGGAGGCTGAAGCAGGTAGATTGCTTGAGCTCAGGAGTTCAAGACCAGCCTGGGCAACATAATGATAGCTCATCTCTACAGAAAAATCAAAACACAAGCTGGGTGTGGTGATATGCACCTGTAGCGCCAGCTACTCAAGAGGCTGATGTAAGAGGATCGCTTGAAATCAGGAGGTTGAGGCTGCAGTGAGCTGTGATCATGCCACTGCATTTCACCTTGGCCAACAGAGCAAGACCCTGTCTCAAAAAAATAAAAATTAAAATAAGAAAATAAATAATTAGCCAGCTGTGGTGTTGCATGCCTGTAGTCCCAGATACTCCAGAGGATCACTCGTGCCTAGGAATTCGAGGTTACAATGAACTATGATCTCACCACTGCATTTCACTCTGAGTGACGGAGTGTGATCCTGTCTCTAAAAAAATTATATATTTCTTTCTACCTGTACAACTAGATATTATAGCATAAGGCTTTAAAAATGTTATATAGTTTCACAATTATTACTCTATTATTCTTTTGAGACAGAATCTCTCTCTGTCGCCCAGGTTGGAGTGCAGTACCGCGATCTCAGCTCACTGTGACTTCCACCTCCCAGCCTCAAGCTACCCTCCCACCTCAGCCTTCCAGGTAGCTGGGATTACAGGCGTGTGCCACCATGCCCAGCTAATTTTTGTATTTTTGGTAGAGATGGAGTTTCACTATGGTTCCCAGGCTGGTCTTGAGCTCCTGAGTTGAAGCGGTCTGCCTGCCTTGGCCTCCTAAAGTCCTGGGATTACAGGGATGAGCCACTGCACCCAGCCTAGTTTGACAATTATTTAATAGCATAAAATATTTTATTAAGTGATTGGTCCATAAATTATTTAACTCTTCCCTGTTTTTTAAAATTAGGTTGCTTTTCTTTTTTTTTTGTTTTTGTTTTTTGCTGTTATAAGTAGTAGATTAGTAACTGTCTTTGTCCATGGAACTTTCCTTATGTTTTTGGATTGTATCTGTAGGGTAGAGTTTCAGATGTGAGATTACTGGGTAAAAGGGCATAACCATTTTAATGGTGCTTGGTATATGTTGCTAAATTACTTTCTATCAACACAGTGTGTTGGAGCATTCATTCAATTTCATCCATTCCACCAGCCAACAGCATCATGGGGAAAAAAGAGTAAGAAAAACAGAACCGAACCTCTTTATGGTATTTTGCATTTCTTTTAATACAACTAGGCTGAACATTTTTTACGTGCTTGTTTATAAGTTGTACTTTCTCTTTTGATCATTTTATAGGATCATAATGCTGGCTTTTTGGGGCCGATTTATATGGGTAAGATTTATTTGCCATATTTTTGTCAGTTATTTTCCCCAGTCTATTGTTTACCTTTTTAAAATGAGTTTTTAAAACACATGCAGTCATTTAACATTTTATATAGTCAAATTGGTTCTTTTTTTTGGTAAGTCTTCTATATTAGAGATCTAATTTCTCTGTTTTTAAGTCGTTTATTTTCTTCTAGTATTTTCTTTCATGGATGATGTGAAAGTAAAGTTAAACTGACTTTAAAAAATGCTAACCAGTTTTTCCAGCATCATTTATGAGCCACCCTTATGTTTTCTAATATTTTATGATTTTTTCTTTATATATCTCCAGCTTTTCTGTTATATGATTTTTCTGGATTATTTGATTATTTACAGGAGCAATCTATTTCTACGCCATTATCACACTGTGATAACTTTTGTTGCTTTTTTTTTTTTTGAGATGGAATTTTGCTATGTGGCCCAGGCTGAAGTACAGTGGTGCAATCTTGTCTCACCACAACCTCTGCCTCCCGGGTTCAAGTGATTCTCCTGCCTCAGCCTCTTGAGTAGCTGGGATTACAGGTGCCCGCCACCACGCCTGGCTAAGTTTTGTATTTTTAGTAGAGATGGGGTTTTGCCATGTTGTCCAGGCTGGTCTCGGGCTCCTGACCTCAGGTGATCCACCCGTCTCAGCCTCCCAAAGTGCTGGGATTACAAGCATGAGCCACCGCACCCAGCCTGTTGCTTTTATGATATGGAGAGAAAATGAGTTGTGTGGAGTAGTACTGAGTGAACATAGGATTCTGGTTAAGCCCATGGGCACTGGAGGCAGATGGCTCAGCCTTAACTTATCTGTCCCTCAGTCTTATTATCTGTAAAATGGGGATAAAATTAATAATAGTATCTATTCCATAGGGTTGTTGGAGTGAGGAAATAAAAGCTAAATTAAAACACACACACCGAAAAAGTATTGGTGCAGGTAGATGTGTAGAGAGACTATCTGAGGCATATAGAGATGACTTTATATACATGAGTATGGATTATATTACATATATACGTAAAAATACATTCGTATTTTTATAGAGTCAAACATGTCATTCTTTCCCTCTATGGCTTAAGACAACCTTTCACGTAATCTTGGGAGACAGGAAAGGTTGTGTTAGCCACAGAGGGAAAGAATGACACGTTTGAGTCGCCGTATGCTAAAAACTTGGTACACTGAAAGACAGGTATGTGGCCGAGAGAAATACATGCAGCCCACATACCACAAAGAGTACTACTCATAATAAATGATTCCAGCAATCAACTAGAAAAAACACACCAGAGAAAAATGGGCAAAGGTTATAAAAAAACAATTCCTAGAAGAAGGAATATAGAAGGCCAATAAACATACAATGTTCAACCTCAATAATAGTCATAGAAATGCAAATCCAAATACTCATGAAATGTCATTTCCCATGCAACATATTGGCAAAAATGGAAAATATGAATAATATTGCAGTGTGGAGAGAACATAGGAAGATAGGCACTGGCAGTCATCACTAATGGGAACAAAAATTAGTAAAGCTTTTTTGTATGGCAAATTTATAAAATCTATCAAAAGGTAAAATATGCTTACCTTTGATTTGTCTTAGAAAAGCACTGTACATGTTTTTAAGTAAACATAAACAATATAAACATATTTATGTTAAAAATATAAGCTATATATTTTTATTTGTATGTACATAAAAATTCATTTAATAAAAAGCAATGGATGTGTGATATCAAACTGTTGTTTCCTGTGTCACCTCTGGAGAGGGAAGTAGAATTAGGGCAAGGTTGCTTTTTCCTCTTGCTAGATATCCTCCTGTGTTTGAATATTTCATGAGTCTGAATTTGTGTATTTGTATAAAGTAAACAAACAGACAATTTTCCAGACCCACAGGCAAGAAGAATCTTGGGAACAGGATGCTAGCTGTAGAAGCTCAAGGTTGGGAAAGCGAGTGACAGATTTTGGGAAGAATAAGCATTTGGTGGCAGTGTTTAAAGATGCTTTAAAGGTCTTAACTTATGTTTTAGAAAAGGAAGCCACCCAAGAGGCATGGAGGAAAAGCTGCTTTATTGATGGGTGCTGACCTCTTCCATCTCCTGTCCCTGTTTTCAGGCTTTGTGCAGTTGCGTTCCCACACACGGCTCGTAGACGCCCCCCGAGGCACTGTTCTCCTCATTTTCTTTTCCATCCTGTGTTCCTTATCTCTGGTTTATTGATTTATTATTTTTGTATTTATTTTTAGAGACAGGGTCTCTTCTGTTACCCAGGCTGGAGTGCAGTGATCAGATAGCTCACTTCTGTCTCAACCTGCTGTGCTCAGGAGGTCTTCCCACATCAGCCTCCTGAGTAGCCTCCTGAGTAGGGACTACAGGTGTGCACCACCATGCCTGGCTTATTTATTTATTTGTAGGTATAGAGGCTTTCTACAGGCTGTTCTTGAACTCCTGGGCTCAAGTGATCCTCCCACCTTGATCTCTCAAAGTGCTGGGATTACAGGCGTGAACCACTGTGTCCAGCCTCTCTAGTTTAAAAAACGGTCATCTGAGGTTCAAAATAAGCTCTTCATCCATTATCCACCCAGCAGACATCCAGCACCCAGTCTGAGCTGGGCAGTGTGCCAGGCCCTCGGGAGATAAGGGTGAGCAAGAGAGAACGTGCCAGTCTCTAGGGACCTACGCATGGGTTGGAGAGGAGGGACAGTAAATACTGATGAATTATATCACTGACTGTGATGGTAGCTGTGAAGCTGCTGTTGGGGGCTGTGGTGGAGAGTCACAGAGGAGGGATCCTTTCCCTGGGTGGTCAGGAGGCGCAAGGAAACTAGGGTCCTCTGAGGAGAGCCTGCGTCACTCCAGTCTCTCCCATTCCATCCCTTTCTCCACACCCCTACCGCCATATCTTCATTCCTTTCACTGGGACCCCTGTTTCCCAGATTTTGGTTCTTTTATGCCTCTTTTCACAGTTGTTGCCATTGTCAACTACCATTACTTATTACAGTTCCTAAAATTGACTTAACATTATTAATGGATCTTGAAAGGACTTAACCGTGAGAAACAATGAAAATGAAATGATGCTAAATTTGCAAGTGAAGATGGTAAGTAATGAAGGCAAAACTCTGAACGTGGTCTGGAAGGCGTGGATGGGGTTGCTTTGATCACAGAGGGATGCTATTTATGTGGGCGAAAGGGAATGTATTAGGATTAGATATTTAGCTGGCAGAGGGGGACTCTCTTGTCAGTGAACTCAGGGAGGACACTGTAGGAAAGAGATCACCGAAAGAGGGAGAGACTGCAGAGCATGTATTTATTTTGTTTGATTACAAGAATGAGATAAGTCAGCAACACATTACAACTCGGGGGATCAGAGGGCCCCTCTGAGACAGACTGCGGGAGCCACACCTGGTTGCTACGGTAACGGGCCTCCTTGTAACGAAAAGATCCACAAGTGCCCACAATAAATGGCTTGGGGCAGAGGAGCAACAAGGGGCCTGCCTTGCTGCCTGCTGGGGAAGGCAGACTCGGGGAGGTTTCGCAGTAGGTAAAGAATGTGATCCTCGGGGGAGGGTCTCGGGTTGTCTTGAGTCTGGGAGCTTGAGAGCCTCTCTGGGTCTCACTGATGAGGTCTGAACATAGGGAAAGGAAGTCCTCCTGGCTTCTCCTGCGCTGCCTGCGAGCCTTTGCTGCATGGAAGGAGCCCCAGGACAAGAAGCGGCACAGCGGCTTTTGTGAGCTGGCTTGGGATGCTGAGAGATTTGGGCATTCCCTTGGCCATCCTGAGGAGGGCCGGGCCCACATGATGGGATCAGTGCAGGTGGGGGTGGTCCTGCTCACCGGCCTCACCCCTGTAGCTGCAGGAACTTGAAATCCCCACCCCACACTTGCTTTCTCCTTCCTGCCACAGTATCCCTCCTCCTCACTTTGCTGTTCCCTGTGCCTGTGGGTTTCTGTCCCTCTTGTCATCCAGTTCATGCTTATTATCCTGGGAGGGTCACCAAAGGGTCTTTTCCTCCCCCCTGGGTCCTGCGCCCCTTGGATAGGCTCTAAAAAGTCACACAGTGCCTTTTTTTTAGTAGAGGTTTCCCAGTTGATAGCTGGTATTTCCAAGGCCATTTGATAGTTCCCTACACCGGATGGTAAGCCCCAGGTGGGGAGGGGTGGTGTTTGGTTTTGCCCATCCTGTGTCCTGGTGCCTACTGCAGTGCCTAGGTACAGGAGGTGCTTCCAGAATGATTCTCCAGCTAACAAATGAATGAGACAGTCCCCAGCTGTTTGTGTAAACGAGTGAATTCCCATGACTCCTTTTGAGCCTGGTGTTTCTTTCCCAGTGCAGCAGGGCCCTGGGAGTGAAGGGGAGAAGAGGGCCTGGGGAGTGGGGATGCGGGTGTGCATGTGAACCATGGTAGGAAGCCTGGGTTTTATTCCAAGGGACACAGGGACCCACTGGAGGGCTCTGAGCAGAGGAGTGATGGGATCTGACCTACATTTCTAAAGGATCACTGTGGTTAGTGTGGAAAGATTAGCCAGGCGGAGGGAGAGGGCTGAGGAGAGGATGGAGGTGAATTAGAGGGGTAGTGGCATCTGGAAGATTGGGGTGGACTGGGATCTGTCCGGAATGTAGAGCCCACAGGTGCAGCGTTCTGGGCCTCAGGATCTCATGATGTGTTTGTTGCTCTGATCTGTGCTGTAACTTTTCACAGGTGAGCCGTGCTGTGGCCCTGAGTTTCCCACATTATAACACACACATAACTTTTCAATCAACAAACCTTTGCTGCCCCCAAAGCCACCCCAGGAGCCCCTGGGGCCCATGTGTGCCAGTTTAGGCCGCGGTGGCCCCACCTGCAGCCGGCTAGCCGTTCAGACTCCTCCTGTTGCGCCCACTGCCTCCTTCCATCACAGATGATACTGAGTTGCCACCAGTCACATAAGGAAAAGGCACCCTCAAAGTCTCAGCTCTTTAACCTGCCATTCTGGGCCTCTGCCATCCGCTGCCACCCTGTTTTCCAGCACTATTCTGCATAACTTCCATCGTGCTCGCCCGCTGTGGCCAAACAGCACCGCTCTTTGCCTGCTTTTGGGGGTGCTCCTCTTCTTACCTGGAATGCCCTCTCCTCCAGTTTTCACATGTCAACCTCCTAACCTTCCTTCAGAGTTGTGTTAGTCTGCTCGGTCACTCACAACAAAGTATCACAGACTGTAGGTCTTATACAACAGACAGTAATTTTCTCACAGCACTGGAAGCAGACATTGGAGTCAAGGTCAAAGTGTTATTTTGGGAGGCTGAGGCAGGAGAATTGCTTCAGCGCAGGAGTTTGAGACCAGCCTGGGCAACACAGTGAGACCCCATTTCTAAAAAAAGAAAAAAATGAGCCAGGCGTGGTGGTGTGCACGTTGTCCCAGCTATTCAAGAGGCTGAGGTGGGAGGATCGCTTCAGTGTTGAGTTTGAGGCTTCAGTGAGCTATGATCATGCCACTGCTCTCCAGCCTTGGCAACAGAGCAAGACCCTGTCTCAATATATATATATATATTCACCTTGTATCTTCACACGGTTATTCCTCTGTGTGTGCCTGTGTCCTAATCTTTTCTTAAATGCACACTAGTAATATTGGATTAGGGCCCACCCATATGACCTTAATTACCACTTTAAAGACCCTCTCTCCAAATACAGTTACATTCTGAGACATTAGGGGTTAGGGCTTCAACATAGGGAAGGGGTGGTGGGGAGGGACACAGTTCAGCCCGTGACTAGGGTCTCACTGAGATAACCACTTTCCCCTCTAGCACCCGCTGTGCTCACACACCATAGCCTGTTAGTGGGCTTCTTTCTAGCACTGGTTGCTCTGTCCTTTGGTGTTCATTCATTCATTCATTCATTCATTCATCTAAAATAGTATTAAGAGACCATCTCGTCCAGACTCCTGGGCTGTATTATTCTTTCTGAGTGCTGACCACACCAACTATATCTGACACAGGTCACCTGGGACATTTAATTTTTTGTTAATTCATCAAACAGAAAATTTCTGAACACTTCCCATATGCAAGGCATCGATCCAGATGCTAGGCAGCAGGCACAGCAGAAGGAGTCTGAATGCCGGCCAGCTGCTGGTGAGGCCACTGATCTGCCTTTGCTTTTAAATGCAAAGGTGAATCAGAGTTGGCGCTTCCAGTTAGTTAGAGAGACATGATAACTGGCGTATACAGTCATACAAGAGAGGACATAGACAAAATGTTTGGAATTTAGAGCAACACCAAATCACGTTGGTCTTTTTGTAGGTGTGGGGAGATGGCAGATAAGACTACAAGGGAGAAGTAACATTTGATCTGGGACTTAAAGATGGATAAGATTTGTGTAGATAGTAAGTAGGCTTTTGAGTTTAGGCTTTTTTCACTTAGCATAGTGCATTTGAAATACATCCTTTTTGTGTGTGTGCTATTCATTCACTTTTATTGCTGAGCTCATTCTATTGCTGAGTACTAATCTAACATGGGGATGCATCAGTTTATTTATCCACTCACTGTTGAGGGAGAGTTAGGTTGCTTGGCTTTTGCTGTTACGAATCCAGCTGCCATGAACATTAGCATTACAGATGTTTGTGTGAACACAAATTTTTATTTCTCTTGGATAAATACTGAAGAGTGGGATTAGTGGATTGTATATGTTTAATTTTTAAGAAACTTCGGCGCTGCAAAGTGGCTGTACCATTTTGCATTTCCACCAGCAGTGTATTAGAGTTCCAGTTGCTCCATATCTTTGCCAGCACTTGATATTGTTTTGTTTTGTTTTTAAATTTTTAGCCATTCTAGTAGGTATGTAGTGATAGCTCTTATGGCTTCATCTGCATTTTCTTAATGACTAATGATGTCAAGCATTTTTTTATGTGTTTATTTGCCATCCAAATATCTCCTCTGGTGAAGTTTTTATTTAAATCTTTGGTCATTTTTTATTGCCTTGTGCTTTTTATTATTATTCTTTGTTGTTAATATGGACATCATTTTGTTATTTTTAACAAAAATAACAAATAGGCAGGGCACGATGGCTCATGTCTGTAATCTCAGCACTTTGGGAGGCTGAGGCGGGCGGATCACCTGAGGTCAGGAGTTTGAGACCAGCCTGACCAACATGGTGAAACCCTGTCTCTACTAAAAATAAAAAATTAGCTGGGCGTGGTGGTGCACACCTGTAATCCCAGCTACTCGGGAGATTGAGGCAGGAGAATCGCTTGAACCCGGGAGTCTGAGGTCGCAGTGAGCCGAGACCGTGCCACTGCCATTGCACTCCATCCTGGGTGACAAGAGGAAGACTCTGTCCCAATAAATAAATAAATAAATAATAAATAAAAGTAACAAATAATAACAAAAATGGTTATTATTTAATAATTCAAGATTCAAGTACTTTATCAGTTTTGTGTTTTGCAGATATTTCCCTTCCATTCGATGGCTTGTCTTTTCATTTTGTTGACAATGTCTTTTGAAGACCGTACGTTTTAAATTTTGACAATATCCCATTAATCAGGTGGTTTTCTATGTTTTTTGTCCTATTTTATTGCTCATATTTTTGGTGTTGTAACTAAGAAATCTTTGCCCTACTCAAGGTCACAACAGTTTTCTCCTGTTTTCTTCTAGAAGTTTTCTAGTTTCAGGTTTCACCTTTAGGTCAATGATCTATCTTTAATGTGGACCAGACACTGGGCCCACAGGTGTGGAACCACAGAGGAATGAGACAGAGCCCTTCACTCAGGGACCGTCTGGGCAAAGGAGGTGGGGGTGGGAGTCACACAGGGAAGCCGTGTTCGTCTCGTGTAAGGCCTGCTGATAAGCCTGGGTCCAGGGTGCTGTGGATACACTGTGGTGTGGAAGCATGTCTGTGCCCCAGACAAGGGGCTGTGAACTGAGGTTTACCAGACAGTAGACGGTAAGTGGAAAGCAGGAGTCCGGGCTGGGAAGCCTGTTCTGGGCTCGGAGTGGCCTTGGGCAGGCCTGGAGGCTGGATGATAGAACTCAGCATCCCTGCAGCTGCTGGTCATTTGCTGTGCCTGGGCTCAGAGTGCAAGACGGCTGGCAGGAGTGGGCAGAAGGGAGCAGGGGCCTGAGCACTCCGTGTGCCTTACACTGAAACAAAGAGGAGGTGGAGGTGGCTTCATGGCATGGCTCAGGCTGTGCTCTTTGAGGGTCGGGGGTAACTGTCTCGCTTCATTTTGAAAGTCAGATGTGTCTGTGTCATAAAGGGCCCATCCACAGGGGACAGCGGAAGTGCTGTTATGTAACCGTTTCTGTCCCCCACTCTGGAAACAGATCACATAGCAGTTGCTGTACTTGCTGTTCCTTGTAGACGTACTCCTGTGCAAGGAACGTGTAATGACAAGGTAATCCCAGGAGCAGCCTGCAAAATTATCCCTCATATTTGTGGTTCCTGTGTATATTTAAAACACAATGCTAGAAGCGATTGATGCTGACGAAGGATAGGGCATATTCCAGGCACTGAATAAATTAACCCTGCAAAGCACAGCAGTTGCTTTCATTAGCCAGCTGGCACTGCAGGAATATAGCTAAAGCCTGTGGGTTAGAAAAGAAAATCTCAGGAATGCGAGAACAAAAAGGAAATCAGCTGTATTCAGTGATTTAACTTTATCTGACAACAATAAGGAAATCCAGAACTCACGGTGCTCTGAACAATGGCTGCCTCCCACTGGGTGTGCGAGGAGACAGACATTCCCTGTTCTTCCCCGTTCAGCGGAGGGGATATCCACCACCACTCTGGGTGTCCACGGCAGGATGCAAGCGTGAGTTAGGGCCATGCAGAGATGGTCCAGATTTTGTTCCTGCATCCTCTGCGACTAGAGATGCTCCAGCAAAATTCTGTGTTCCCTTCCTTTCTTCCTGATGTCCCCAGGAGCAAAGCAAATGAATAGGCCTAAGCTGATGTGCCACCTCTCCCTTCTCTACCTGGCCAGGCACTTTCTGGGATGGCTGCTGCCATCATGACCATGGCACTGAAGGCCTCTGCTGCCTGCAGTCCCACTGCTGCCTCCGCCACCCTGGGCACCACTGCTGCCACATTGCCCTGTGGCTGTGAGGTGCCATAGTGCCAAGTCTTCAGCACGCCCCAGAAGGCCATGATGAGTAAGGTGGACACCTCACAATTTCTTGGGGAAGTAGCTCTTTCCATATTGCCTTAATGGCCCTGTTCCCACCTCCTCTCTCTCCCCCCATGCCGAGTGTTATCCCAGGAGACCCTTCACTTCCACAGACAGACAGACAGACAGACTGCCAGGGACCCTCCTCAGCCAGCCTCGTCACATGCCGAGGCCACAGCACTCAATGTGGTTGGGTCCAGTTGAGACCCTGCGTCTCACGACTTAAGGCTTCTGTGCATCGAATTAAGCCACTAGGGGATTTATGAGATCACCCTCTGGCTTCTCTTGTTGGGTCCCATACAGCCAGTGTGTGTCACCAGGGGCATGCGGCGTTTGTAGCCTGCCTCTCCTGAGTTTGCAGAGCCAGGCTGGCTCCTCCTTGCTTTTATCTTCCTCTGGTCAGAAGGCCAGAGTGACTGAAGTATAGTGAGCTGAGGGAGGGGCAGTGGACGTGGTGAGGGACCAGACCTCTCTACCCGTGGGTGGGGGCTCTTGCTACGGAGGGTCCTTTTTTTGCATCTGTGCTCAGCAGTGCTGGGCAAGAGGATTTGTCCCCTCCCTCCCAGGTCCTCATCGTTCAAATGCACGGAGGCATGGTGGAGCACACGGGGTTTTGCTGGGTGGGTGGGGCAGCATGCCCTGTAGTTCTTGCATTGTTTCTAGAGGAAATAGAACAGAATGAAACAGAACTGGCCTGCCTGTTGCCTGGGAAGCTGTGCCCCTGACATCACAGGGCTGTGCCCATATCCCCACTTGGCTTAGGGGCCCCTAAGTTAGGAACAAAGAAGCAGAAAAGGTTGGATAAAAGATAAGGTACTCAGACTTGATACTTTAAATTATCAGGTTCCTAAGTCTATGGTTACCATCCGTTCCCACTTTACAAAGCATTTACTAACATAAATTCATTTATTATGTTTCTGTGAAGATGCCTGGTTAAATCTGAAACCATAGCATAGGAAAGCGTTGTTGACTATTTCTGTGAAACTAGAGTGTAAACCAAAAGTTTTAAAAGTCATCCTTCAGAAATAAATTTAGGAACTGTTTCTCAGGCATGACTGTGAGTTAACAAGATTAAGTTTTATAACACTAATGCTTACACATCAACATGAATGTTTTCAAGGTAGTAGTGCTGGAAAGCTCTATGTTCATGTCCATGGGGCTCTCATCCTGAAAGCAGTCTGGGGACTTTATTTTTTTTTTCAACTGTTTAGAGATATTTATAAGTCTTATGAGAGAAGGATTGTCATTGCCTTCCAGTTCTCTTTTGTGCTTGCCTATTAATTCAACACCTATTTAGTGAGTGGCTCCTGCCTGCTGGGACCTGTGTACCTTTGTAGGAGCTCCCTGGCTGGTGTGGCAGGGGCAGGGAGACACCCATATGCATGTCTTCAGTGAAAGCCAGAATCTAAATATTCATTAAATATTCATTAATATTTTTTGAGCACCTACTATGTGCCAGGAACACGATGGTGAACAAGGGAGGTAAGGCCCTGCTATCACGGACCTGCCCTAGTGGCGCAGGAAGGCAAATAACCCATGACAGATAATCAATGGCAGATAATCGATGGCAGTGAGAGTCTTCGTTTGGTGATAAAGGCTCTGAAGAAATAAACCGGGGGCTGTTTGGTGGGGTGGGAGAGCTACTCTAGAGCGTGCAAGAAAGACGCCTCCTAGAGGAAGTACCTTAGAGCACAGACTGACCGAGGAGAAAGGAGCCCGCTGTGTGAGGAGCTGGGGAACGTTCTGGGCAGAGGGAACAGCAGGGGCAGAGCTCTTCCTTGGGAACTAACCGCGCATACTCAGGGAGCTGGGAGAGGCCCGCGTGAAGCATGGTGAGCTGGGGAGAGTGATCAGGGCCAGGCGAGGAGGTGGGCAGGGCCAGGCTGCCTAGGATCTTGGGGCCGGGACGAAGACCTTGGGCTTTCAATCCCAATGCAGTGAGAAGCCACTGGGGGTTCTGTGTAGGGAGTGATGTGATCTGATTTTGTGTATGTGTCTTAATTTTTTAACTTTTAATGAAAAAAAGTCACATAACATGAAATTTACCATCTTAACCATTTTTAAGTGGACAGTTCATGATTTGTGCTTTGAAAAGACTCCTGTGGCTGCTGAATGGGCATTAACCGGTGGTCAGGAGCAGAGGCCAAGAGCCAGTGAGGGGAGGCTGCAGCACCTGGGTGAGAGGCAGTGGGCAGTGGTCAGGGACCTAGGAGTTCCAGAAGAGAGACGATTTTCTGGAGGTTTAGAGGTGGGAATATCAGAAAGATTTTGCAAGAAAGTCTTGATTGGCATAAGCCTAAAAGGAGGGGATAAAACATTCACACAGGGAGGCCCTCAGATCGGTGAATATCCCAGGATGAGAACTGCAAATTTCATCGGAAGCGCAGAGAAGAGTCCTCTTTGGCTACGCTGCGGAGTAAGGGGTCAGCGTGGCTCAGCCAAGCTCAGGCAAGCCGTCATTTAATTTGGTGGTGCTATTGTCTGAATGTTGATGTATCCCCCAAAATTTATCTATTGGAACTTAAAACCCTGTGTGATAGGATTAAGAGGTGGGGCCTTTGGGAAGGCGGCCATGAGGGCTCCACCCTCATGAATGGGATTGTGCTTATGCAAAAGAGGCTTGAGGAGCTCCCTCGCCCCTTCTGCCATGTGAGGCACAGCAAGAAGGCACCATCTGTGCAGCAGAGTGAGCCCTCACCAGACACTGAATCTGTTGGTGCCTTGTCTTGGACTTCCCAGCCTCCAGAACTGTAAGCAATGAGTTCGCCTTGTTTATAAATTACCCAGTCTATGGTTTTTTGTTGTATGAACCCAAATGGACTAAGATGGTGTGTAAGGGGAGCAGTAGGCCAGGGTTAGGCACACAGCCTGAAGTGACATTGCTGAGGGCCCCGTTGGGGGAGTTAGCAAACTCCTTGACATTTCCTTGTTGCTGAACTGTAAAATGGGGATGACAGCAGCTATCTGATGGGGTGGTCAGAAACATGAAAGAAGATATAGGAAAATGCTAAACATGGTGCCGGGCTGTTAGTTGGTGTTGCTAAATGTTAGCTTAAAAATACAGTAAAATGGGCTGAGTGCAGTGGCTCATGCCAGTAATCCCAGCACTTTGGGAGGCTGAGGTGGGAGGATCACTTGAGTCCATGAGTTTGAGACCAGCCTAGGCAACAAGGTGAGATTTTGCCTCTACCAAAAAAAAAAAAGTTAGCCAGACATGGTAACACGTCTGTTGTCCCAGCTACTTGGGAGGCTGAAGCAGGAGGATCTCTGAGGCCCAGGAGGTCGAGGCTGTAGTGAATTGTGATCATGCCACAGCAATCCAGCTTGGGCAATGGAGTAAGACCCCATCTCTAAAAAAACAAATGAGTAAATAAGATAAAATGCAGGATTTTGAGCAGGAAATGACTGACCCCAGCTGAATTTTCAGAAATCTGTCTTGAATATGTGGAACGGATGAGCCCAGGAGGGACTTAATGCCAATCTGTGCTGGAGAAAAAGACAGGGCTCCTACAGGAAACATTGCAGGCCTCTGATCTGCTGGCCTGGACAGCCGTGAATTTGAGAAATGGGAGCCCTAGAGAGGAGTCCAACATGACTCTGAGGTTTTGAGTCTGGAAGAGCAAGGGAAAGGCTGTGCCGATGACAGAAATAGGGAAGTCAGGGCTGAAGCTGGTTATTCAGGGTTTGTTCTGTGCCCCAGGCTGAGGCTGGCTGTACACAGGCAGATGCCAGGAGGCTGCCCCTGGGAAGGGCTTACCAACAACGAGAGGCATACTTATGAGACTCTATCAGACTGGGGGAAGATTTTCTGGAGGGGAGAGACTTGAGCACACTTTGGAAGGTGGTGTTGAAGTTAGCTGGGCCATGGGAGCTGGCCGGGCATCCTGGGCCTCCTGTTTGCCACTCCACCTCTCTGTCTTCTTCCTTCAGCTCTGCGCCAGGGCAGGCGACCATAGACACTGTACTTAGGTCCCATGCCTTCCCTGAGCCTGTGGGCAGCACTGGCTGTCAGGTTGGAGGGAGGGAGAGGATGAGTGTGAGGTTTCCTACCTCTGGGGTGCTGCACTTACCCTTTTTGCTTCTCCCTTTCATTACAAGCCCTGCCCACACCCTTGTAAACACTTCCTTTCTCAGCTCACCTCAGCTTCCCAGCCGGCATCCCAGGCACAGGCAGTTGCATGTGCAAAGGCCCGGAGCCAGGACTTGATAAATATGGCTCAAGATGCTGCAGCCCAGATAGATATGAAAGTCTCTGGTTCCCTCCTATACTGTCGTTTTTATTCTGTTTACTTCTCAATAGACTATTGTACACTATACCTAAAAAAAAAAAAGGGCTCTTAAGGCATTTTATTTACATCTCCTTTTCCTACTGCCTTGGCTCCTTCACTTTAATCCTTTGATGTGAAGCTACGTTATAGGTAATGCTACTTATTAGTGGTCACTTTGCTCTTTGGGACGCTGGTTGCTTGAGGCAGCTTTGGAGACAGAAGGATGTGGCAGACCAGTGATTCTGAGCTCTTGGTCTCAATATAGCTGCCAGATTATAGCCTCTCTCTTGGGTCTGCATTTCATATTTGGGACCTGCCTCGGCCTCTGTTTCTTATTCAAGATTACACCCTATTCCCTGTGGGTCTCCGCCTTCTGGCAGCCGTCCATAGTTTCTTATTCCGCTATTGAAGATTGTTTCCAGGTTTGAGGTGGTGTGGTTAGTGATGTACAAATGTTCTTTTCCATTTCGTTTTTGTTTTTATCACTTCTTTTTTTCCAGTGACTTCTGCTGATGGGACCAATGAATTTTAGTCTGGAATTTTTCTTCTGCTGCTGTATGGAAATCTGTTCTTTTCCTTATTTACCGAGAAGGAATCTGAGGCTATTGGGATGATTTTTCATCTCAAGACCGTGGGAAATAATCAGCTTTGAAGCATTTCCTGTGGCCATTTGCTGAAGTCTGGGATTCTATCAGCTGCGCCCCAACCGGATTTTCAGTGTTAATGTTTCCATGTTAGGTGGGAGGCTAACCAGATACGCCACGTGCCGGTTGGTCTAGGAGCCAGCGTCCGAGGGCTCTCATTCTTCCCCGGAAGTCCCTCCGCCACGGCACTGCTGACATTGTAGGCCAGATGCTTCCTTGTGGGGCTCCCCTTTGGGTTACAGATGTCTAGCAGCATCTCTGGGATCTGCCAGTAGCACCCCAAGTTATCACACCATAAATGCCTCTGCACATTGCCATGTGCCCCTTGGGCTTAGAACTACTACTGTAGAAGAGGTCAAGAGCAAATTCGACCCATGTTCCAAAAAGCTCCAGCTCAGTATTTTCAATGTGTGGTTCGCTTACGTTCTATTTCCTGCTGAGTCCCTTGGCAATTGAGCTATGCGCACATTCTTATTTTGTTGGTTCTCAGACTTGAATGCTTTGGCCTTCCGCTTCCCAGTGCTTATTGTGCTTGTCGCCGAGCCCGGAATGCCCTCTCCCACTCCCGGAGACTCGTCATTATTTTCTGATCATCCAGAATGGTTTCCCAATCGCCTTTCTATTTCTTGCCTTAAAAGGATAATGAAGCTGAGGCCCGAGATAACCCTCCAATGCAGGCTCTGAAGGCAGCGATTTAGTGGCAGAACAGCATGTTTTCAGGGAGCAGGAGACATGTGTGGACTCTGACTTTCCCTGGTGCCCAGCACCTAATTGTATTCCTTAAATAGTGGTTCCCTCTCCCCTCCTTTTCTCCCTCCCTCCTTTCTCTTCTACTTTACACTGTGAAATCTATGAGTTGCATTTTAAGCCTTACACTATTCTGGAGAGGAGAGAAACTTGGTAAGAAAATAAAATGTTGGAAAAATTTAAAGAAAACACCCCTGGAACGACATCCCCCACCCCACCAAGGGAGGGGGGTCCTAGATTGAACTGTAATTCCTTGGTCGATGTGATCCTTTGTGGTGTTCGTGAGGATTTTAGGACATCATGAGATTAATAATAGAAACCTTTTTTTCACTGTCTTCTACTTGGCCGGAGCCTGTTTATTTTGTATGACTAATTCACATCCATAAGAAAACGATTACTCAGCTGGCATTCCCACCTGTGTTTTTCTTTCAGCAGCCAGGATTTGTTAAACCCTGGGCAATTTTAATTGCTGTGAAGTGTCTTCCCTGCAGGTGCGTTTCCCTCGCTTCTTTCTCTCTTTGACATTTCCAAATGAAAATAGTCTTTCTGTGTAGAAGAGCGTGTTCCTTGGATCTGGTATGTCTGTCTGCCTCCTGCCCTGAACACACATTTAACTGACCCATCACTGCGTGCTGCTGAGTCAGAAGGCAGAGCAGCGCTCCGTTGAACACCATCAACAGTTTTTGTCCGGAGGGCGGCTCATAGTTGTCGACAGCCTTTTGTGTGCCTGGCACCCGATGGACCTGTTCTCCTTTCGTCATTACAGTTTTACGAAGTTGGCACTGATAACTCCGTCTTACTGGGTGAAGATGTAGAGAATCGTGTTCAAAAAGCATGGCTGAGTTCACAATGTTAACAGTGGAGCTGAATTTGGACCAGGTGCATTTGATCTACAGCCTTGGTGCTCTCCGGGGAGCAAAGATTATTCAGAGAGGCCATCCGTCCCTGGTGTTTAGGCATGTAGGTTTTGGAACCAATTTAAACCGGGTTTGAATCTTGGCTCCATGATAAACTCTGAGATTTGGGTACGTTGCTTAAACTTCATTTCCCCACCTGTGAAATGGAGATGTCTTAGTCTATTCAGGCTGCTATAAGAAAAATACCGTAGACTGGGTGGCTTATAAACAACAGAAATTTATTGCTCACAGTTCTGGAGGCTGCGTCGTCCAAGATCAAGGTGCCACTTGATTTGGTGTCTGGCAAGGGCCTGCTGTCTGGTTCATAAACGGAGTTCTCTTGCAGGGCCCTCACTTGGTGGAAGGGGCAAACAAGCTCCCTCAGGCACTAATTGCATTGATGAGGGCTGTGCCTCCCAGATGCCCTACCTCCTAATACCACAGTGGGGATTAGGTTCCAACATGTACATTCTGGGAGAACATTCAGATCATAGCAGGAGGTGACCCTTACCTCATAGGGTTACTGAGCCATTCACATAGAGCATTTAGCAGTGCCTTGCCAGGCTCAGAGTGAAATAGGATAGCTGCTCTCAGCTCATGACAGCGTTTATGTAAATGAACTGACTACCTAGGTCAGAGAGCCAGGCCGAGGGGCTGGATGACAGGAAGGTAGTAGAAGTGGTGGGAAGTGGATTGGGAGGAAGCCTGAAGAAACTAGGAGTGGGCCTAGGGGTGCACCTGCTCCCCTTCTAGTAGGAGTCCTTCCTGCAAGTGGACGGAGGGCAGCATATTGTGTATTTTTTTCTTTTTCTTTCTTTCTTTTCTTTTCTTTTCTTTTCTTTTCTTTTCTTTTCTTTTCTTTTCTCTTTTTTTGGAGATGGCGTCTCCCTCTGTCACCCAGGCTGGAGTACAGTGGCTCAATCTTGGTTCACTACAACCTCTGCCTCCTGGGTTCAAGCGATTCTCACGCCTCAGTTCCCCGAGTAGCTGGGACTACAGTTGTGCGCCACCCCATTCAGCTAATTTTTTGTATTTTTAGTGAAACGGGATCTCCCCATGTTGCCTAGGCTGGTCTCAAACTCCTGAACACAGGCAATCCACCCACCTTGGCCTCCTAAAGTACTAGGATTACAGGCGTGAGCCACTCCCAGCCTATATTGTATATTTTAAATTTGAGAAGATGAGATTTGAGGAGAAGTGTATGGCTGATGGGTGAGTACAAAATAGAAAGCCTAGCCCAGGAAAACAATGATGGGAGTGAAGCCGAAGATGCTCAGGAAAAGAGAGTGTGGGCGGCAGGAGGGGGATGGATGAGGAGCATTTTCTGGGTACAGTCATGTGAGAATAGGTGGGTTGAATTCAGAGGGTCCAAGAGAATCGGGAAAGAGGCCTGATGCAACAAACACGGGCCTGGAGAGCGCTGCCTCAGAGCAGGCCACCCGCCAACCCTGAAAGGCAGCTGCATGTTTGTCAGGGGCACCGTCCACAGGATGGACACATTTGTTACCAGAGATTAAGAGAGAAGTTTAAATACTTGAATTTTGGCTGAGATGGCTTTTCCTTCTTTTCGTTAACCAAGGACTTAGACTCCTGAAATGTTGGGGAAAAGGTTGACAGGGAAAACATCTACCCTCTTCCTGCTGCTTCTCATCTCTATATTTTTCTCTTTTGCGGTGGAGGTGGGCAGTAAATAAAAGGTGTTTCATTTCAGGGGTAACCTGGGCAGGTTTTGGAAAATGTAGTCAGATTGCAAAATCATCCTATGTTTTCATAAAGTAAGCCCTGTAATATCCAGTCCTTTATTTATTTTTTTATTTAGAGAGAGGGTTTCACTCTGTCACCCAGGCTGGAGTGAAGGGGCATGATCACAGCTCACTGCAGCCTTGACCTCCTGGACTCATGCCATCTTCCCAGCTCAGCCTCCTAAGTAGCTAGGACTACAGGTGTGCACCACCATGCCTGGCTAATTTTTGTATTTTTTGTAGAGACAGAGTCTTGCTGTGTTGCCCAGGCTGGCCTCAAACTCCTGGACTCAAGTGATCCTCCCGCTTTGGCCTCCCCAAATATTGGAATTACAGGCATGAGCCACTGTGCCTGGCCTGTAATAGTCATTTCTAAGTAATTCTAATCATAACAAAGGGCGCCTTGATTAAACAAATATTTTATTAAGTCATCTCCATGAGTCAGACAGACAGGTTGCTGGTTGATTCTGCAGTAATTGGTAAAATTCATCAGTAATTCTCTTCAAGAGTCACTCCGGCTCTGTTCATTCATTTTATTTTGGGAGGGGGTCCTCATGAAATTAGTTACTGTATAGGCCTCAACCTAGGCATTCTTTCATTGTTGCTGTGGAAACCAGCAATAAAAATCGTGGGTTGAAGAAGAAAAATAACTGGTGCCGAACATCTGTAAAATACACAAGAATTAAATTGCTTTTCGTAATCCAGAATTTTAAAAAATCATGATACTTGGAACAAAGCTGAGACTCATAAGGTTCTGAACTAATTATGTAACTGAATCATTAATAGTTTTCCTTGGAAACACTATGGAAAACAAATTACACCGCCTTTAAAGGAGTGTTTCCACCGGTAGCAGCATTCACAGAGCTGCTGCCGTCAGCGCTGCAGTGTGAGCTCGGTCAGGTGCATGCCTGGACACACGCCACCAGCTGGTCACTCTTTCAATAGGGTTGGGAACTAGATGGCCTCGCAGAGAGACATTGTCAGGAGAAACGATGTCGCAGGCTGAGCAGGATGCTGCCTGTGGTTCTTCTCGTGGCTGGCTAACGGGTCGTGAGGGGAGAGGCAGCCAGGGATGCTAGCACTGGCCGCCATCCCCCGGGGGCAGTTAATGAGACCCCGCCTCCTACCCTGTGCCCTGTGAGAGTGGCCATTGGAAGTGGTTGTCACTTGTGGGTGTTTTGTAAAGTGCATTTCTGATGTTCTTTGGTGCCCTGTGTCACACCCTGAGTCCGTGGGGACAGGCGGAGTCAGGGTTGGGGCTGGAAGAGAGCCGAGAGGGTGTTTAATCCAGTCCTGTTATGTTATTGACGGAAGAAGCAGAGGCTCTGAGAGGGTGAGGGATGGGCCGGGCCTCTCCTTGCTGGGGAATCACAGCGCCGGTCTCTGCTGGCCAGTCTCGGGCCGTCTTCCACATCTCTGTGTGGATTTTCCCCTGATGTCTTCAGCTGCATCTTGCTGGTTTGAACAATTTTCCTTTCATAAAATATTGCAGTTAGGGCAGTCACTCTGCCCTACAGGGTTGGGTCTGACCAATTAAAGTGTGCTTCATTCATTTTTATATGAAACTCATTTTTATATGAAAAAAGTCATTTTGTGCTTCTGTGAATTCTTTCAAGTAATTCATTTATGTTTATTTTA
This sequence comes from Papio anubis, assembly GCF_008728515.1. Taxonomy (NCBI): domain Eukaryota; kingdom Metazoa; phylum Chordata; class Mammalia; order Primates; family Cercopithecidae; genus Papio; species Papio anubis. The sequence continues at coordinate 18,965,236 of NC_044992.1, forward strand.
AAAGTAAGTAAATTGTTCCTTTGTCAACCCTAAAGCCACAAAGCTTATGGGCTTTTTATGTGTTGACTCTGGCTGACCTGTTTTATCTGGGTGTGAGATACAGACACATAGTGTATGGGTATTTGGTGGAATGCTGTGTCAGGTCATTCTGCTGAAAAGTGATGTCAGGACATCAGTAATGTGGCTAAGTTTCAGTAGTTTGGTAAAAGCTGTTGTGAAGTTGTAAAAATTAGCCTAGTATAAAGCCTGGAAACCCATCTTAGGAATATTCTATTTCCAGCCAAATCATAGGCGCTCCTACTCTATGATAGTCCGCGGTGACGTGGTGTGTGGGGTAAAGTGTGATGATGTCATGACGCTGGTTCAAGTGATGGAGACATGCTTTGCTTTTCTGCTGTTTTGCAGGACAGACCCGCGAAGACAAACATGCGGAGTGCAGCCAAGCCCTGGAGCCCAGCCATCAGAGCAGGAGGCCACGGCCCAGACCGGGCACGGCCTCTGCCCGCAACTCCTTCCGGCATGAAGAGTTCTAAGTCTTCAACTTCCTTGGCTTTTGAGTCCCGACTCAGCAGGGTATGGACCAAAATGCACGGGGCCGGGCAGGGTGCCTGGATACCCTGGGTTGGGAGGATTGAAGAGGGCAGTAGGCAAACCAGTGGCCTCTGGGGGCAGGGAAGGAGGTTCCCAAGGAGGGGTCACAGGAGGACCAGCATGCCTGGACGTGAAGGAGTGGAGCTAGCGCGTGGGAGTGGGGGCCCTCTGGGGTCCAGAAAGGAGGTCTGCAAAATGTTTAACATAGTAATTAAGGTCCTTTGCCCCCAGCACCACCCTGGATGGGGGTCGAGGTCATGCACGATCTTTGCAGCCCCCCACAATCCAGTTGTGGTTCTTCAAGCCCCTCTTGCTGGACCCCGCAGCAGCATGGACACTGTTGATTATGCCCTTCATCAGGGAGTGCGTTCTCCTCTGGTTTTCTCCTCCCTCCATCCCTTTGGTCTCTAAGGTTGGGTGGGCCCGTGACACATTCCTGGATTCATCTCTTTTCTAGCTACATTCATTTCTTTACACGAGAGGCTCTCACTGTGCAACGCTTAGCGCCTCCTTAGCTGCCCTGAGATGAATTCATAGACAGTAGCACCTACCTCGTGCAATGCTTTAGAAAAATCATTACGATCTTCTAATTCAAGAGGGAGGTATTAAATAGCATGCATTTCCATCTGCAATGCCTGAGCACAGCTGTGCTGAAGGCCTTGCGATGATCCTTAAAGCACCATGGGCATGACAGCTACAATGCAGATGGCTTTGAGATGCAGACTGATTTGAGTCGTGTTGATGACTCAGCTACGGTGAAGGCTGCTGCAGGAGTGACAGGATTGTTTTGAAATAGCAGACACTCTTGGTGAAGTTCTGAACCAAACATCGTGCCAGCTCCCTTTGTTTTATGTATTCTTGGAAAGTTCAGGGTACCTTAGAGCTAGGTAAGGGGCACATTGTTTTTATGAGTCAAATGGAGGGAGGCTCTAGGCTCAGATAATAATAAAAGGTGTTCCACCTGCATCAGTGAAACGTGGATTCAGTGAAACGTGTGTGGGTCGTGGAGCTGTTCTTTGTGTAAGATTGTCATGAGCATTTTAGGACTAACACATCCAGTCATGGTGACAATCAAAAATGTGCCCTCAGATTTTCAACACATCCCCTGAGGGACAGCACTGTCCCCATCGAGAACCATTGTTCCAGGTGACAGGGTCCATTCTCATGGCTTTTAACACTCTTCGTGGATAACGTCCAAATTTGCATCTCCAGCTGGGACCCCTCTAACTGCCTTTGTGACATCACCCTTGGATGTCCAGACACTCCCTCCAATGTAACATATCCAAAACTGAATCTCAGTGCTTTCCTCTCCATCTCTCTCGCCACCCGCTAACCTGCTCCCCCTCAATCTTCCCGTTTGTGTAAACAGCAACTCTGTCTTTTCAGTTGCCCAGGCCACAGCCAGTGGCATCACCCTTAAACCCTCCTTTTCTCACGTCTCACAGTCCATCAGTGAAAGGCCATCACTTCTACCTTAAAAATATGTGTCAACTCCATTCCCACCGCCTCCCTTGTGACTAGTTGGGTCATGCCCCTACCCTTCTGTGCCCTGGTCCTGGTCCTTGGAACACCTGAGTCATGTCACTTCTCTGCTTCAACCGTCTAGTGACTCTCCCCATTCACTCAGAGTGAAAAGCAAAGTCCTTGAAATGGCCAGCGTCCCCTCCCTCTCAGATGTGGTCTCACTCCTCTGTGCCCTGGCTCCTGGAGCTCCAGCCACACAGTCTGCTGGTGTCTGGTGACAGCTGTCCCTCGGATTGCCAGGCACACTCCTGCGCTAGTGCGTTTGTGTTTTCTTCTCCCTCTGCCTGGAAAGCACCTGGTGCCTCTGTAGGAAGTGCCCTTGACCTCCATCCTCCTCCTCCTGCTGCCTTGTTTTCCTTCTCAGCTCTTGGTGCCATTGCACCCATCTGCTTGTTTAGGGTCTGTCTTCTCATGGCTGGAAAGTAAGCCCCCTTGGGGAAGGGACTGTATGCTTTCTTTGTTGTCCTCATTTCTGTCCCCAGTGCTTAGAAGAGCATCTGCTACCTGGTAGGCACTCAGCATTTATTGAATGATGAACACACCTGTTTTCTGGCGGTCTGATGGAACAGGAGGAGCTTGGGGGTGTGGGGCTGGCCTGAGCTGGAATCCTGGCTCTGCCACTTCCCCGCTGTGAAGCTGCAGGCAAGCTGTGTAGTTGCCCTGAGCTTGTGCTTCCTTGTCTTTCAGATGAAGGTAACACCTTCTTTGCCACAAGGAGTAAATGTGGGTAAAGCGTCCTATGTGTAATTTTGTTTATTATTCTATTATCCTGGATTCAACCATCATTTCCATTAGTTTTGTTTTTATTATCTTCAACCCAACAGCACATTTTAAACTTAGATTTTTATGTTAATTACTATTTTTTCTATATCCAATAAGCAATATATAAACTTAGATTTTTAAATGAATACATACATTCCACAATAACAGACCATTACAGCTGCTGGAATATGGAATTTTTTTTTTTTTGAGACAGAGTCTCACTCTGTCGCCCAGGCTGGAGTGCAGTGACACGATCTTGGCTCACTGCAACTTCCGCCTCCCGGGTTCACGCCATTCTCCTGCCTCAGCCTCCCCAGTAGCTGGAACTACAGGCACCCACCACCACGCCCAGCTAATTTTTTGTATTTTCGGTAGAGATGGGGTTTCACCGTGTTAGCCAGGATGGTCTCGATCTCCTGACCTCATGATCCGCCCGCCTTGGCCTTCCAAAGTGCTGGGATTACAGGCGTGAGCCACCACGCCTGGCCGGAAATATTTTTAAAAAAATTGGAGTCAATAGGTCTGTAATCCCAGCACTTTAAGAGGCCAAGGCAGGTGGAACACCTGAGGCCGGGAGTTTAAGACCAGCCTGGCCAACATGATGAAACCCCATCTCCACCAAAAATACAAAAATCAGCCAGGCATGGTAGCATGTGCCTGCAATCCCAGCCACTCGGGAGGCTGAGGCAGGAGAACCGCCTGAACCCATGAGGCAGAGGTTGCAGTGGGCCGAGACTGCACCACTGCATTCCAGTCTGGGTGACAGAGCGAGACTGTCTCAAAAAAAAAAAAAAAAAAGGAGTCAATCCTCTCGAACTCTGCTTCTAATTTAATAAATTTATGTGGTATTTTAAAATCCTTTGTTATTTTAACAATGGTCAACATCTTCACCAGGACTAGACTCCATCTCTAGAAACCACCTTTCTTTGCTCGTCCACAAGAAGCAGTTCCTCATCCGTTCAAGTTTTATGAGATTGCAGCAATTCAGTCAAGCGTAGGAGTGTTTCTAAAGGACAATGAATGAGATTCTGGCCACTCCTCCCATCAATAGGTTCATGTTTTGGAAACTTGTTCCACAGGGAAAATGTCAGGGAAAAGCAAATACAGTCATTCCTTGGTATCCTTGGGGGATTGGTTCCAGGACCCACTGTGGATACCAAAATCCATGGATGCTCAAATCCCTGATATACAGGGTATTTGCATATAACCTACACTCATCCTCCCGTATACTTTAAGTCATTTCTAGATTATTTATGATACCTCATGCAATGTAACTGCCACGTACACAGTTGTTATACTGTATCATTTTAAATTTTTTTATTGTTGTATTATTAATTTTTAAAATTAATGTTTTGAAAAACTTTTTCTGCACTTGGTACCATGCGCATATTAGGCGCCTTCTGCTCTCCTTCCCGATTCCTGTCCTCTCCAGGCCTGATTCTGTGCAGGACAATGATAGGGCTTGAGGGAAGGAGCAGCAGAAAGAAATGTAGCCCGCCTGGCCTTTCCAGCCCTGGTTCTGTTCATCTGATTTGACCTTCATCTTTCCACCTATGGTATGGGAAGAAGAAAAAGACTAAACAGGAAGTCAGAGAACAGAAGTGAAAAAGAGGAAATTGTGGTGGACAACCTTCCAATATTTTACTATGACAATTTGTAAGCACATGGGGAGGTTCTACAGTAGTACAGGGGATCCTACAGCAGACACCATAGACCACCACCTAGGTCCTATGGTTAGCATCTCACTATATTTGCTTTATAGTAAATGGATAGATAGGGTTTCACTGGTCAAAACAGGAACCCTGAGACAAATCCACCCAAAGTAGAACTAAATACCTGACTTTCTGTTTTAAAATTTGAATTTGAATTTTTTTTAAATTTTACTTTAAGTTCTGGGATACATGTGCAGAACATGCAGGTTTGTTACATAGATATATATGTGCCATGGTGGTTTGCAGAATCTATCAACCCATCATCTAGGTTTTAAGCCCCACATGCATTAAGTATTTGTTTTAATGTTCTCCCTCTCCTTGTCCCCCCACCCACCAACAGACCTGGGTGTGTGATGTTCCTCTCCCTGTGTGCATGTGTTCTCATTGTTCAACTCCCACTTATGAGTGAGAACATGCAGTGTTTGGTTTTCTGTTCCTGTGTTAGTTTGCTGAGAATGATGGCTTCCAGCTTCATCCATGTCCCTGCAAAGGACGTGAGCTCATTCTTTTTTGTGGCTGCATAGTATTCCATGGTATATATGTGCCACATTTTCTTTATGCAGTCTATCATTGATGGACATTTAGGTTGGTTCCAAGTTTTTGCTATTGAAAATAGTGCTGCAATAAACATATGTGTGCATGTGTCTTTATAGTGGAATGATTTATATTCCTTTGGGTATATACCCAGTAATGAGATTGCTGGGTCAAATGGTATTTCTGGTTCTAGATCCTTGAGGAATCGTCACACTGTCTTCCACGATGGTTGAACTAATTTACACTCCCACCAACAGTGTAAAAGCATTCCTATTTCTCTACAGCCTCCCCAGCATCTGTTGTTTCCTGACTTTTTAATGATCACCATTCTAACTGGTGTGAGATGTTATCTCATTATGGTTTTGATTTGCATTTCTCTAATGACCAGTGACGATGAGCTTTTTTTCATATGTTTGTTGGCTGCATAAATGTCTTCTTTTGAGAAGTGTCTAAATACCTGACTTTCAATATTGGCCTGAACTGAAGGAGCAGTGAAAGAAAGCAGGGCAGGGGCTGGGGGCATGGGAGCCCAGGGAGGGTGCAGACCCTCCTGTAAATCCTCCTCATGGTATCTGAGCGCAGCCCAGAAAAAAGAGTACCTGCAGTGCTCCAGTTGCCACAGGCGGCCATTTGCGAGACCCAGGTCTATTAGTCGGGGCTGTTTGGTTGCAAATGATGAAATGTTGGCTTGAGCTTGCTTCAGCAGAAAAGGAATGTGCTGAGCAGATCCTAAGGCTCCCATGTCACTGTGAGGAGGAAAGAGGTGCATTTTAACAAGCCCTTCCCATGACTCTGATGTCTGCTCAAGTTTGAGAAGCAGTGTCCAACCATAACATGTTATCCACCACTAACAACCAGATTATGTTATGTCTGATGATTTTAGAGTGATGGATTCTTTTCTGCATCTTTGTGGAATTGAGAGGAATGTCTTAGTTACTGTAATCTGTAAGGTATTTAAACTTTTTCCTTTTATACGCTTTCTTATACAGGTGGTTGGCAGCTTAAATGTCAGTGAAACTGATAGTGGAGATATTTACTAAACACCAAAGCAGCACCGAAGTGCACACCTTCATAGGATCTTCTGGAACAAGCCAGAAATCTCAAGTTGTGCTGTGGCCAGGACACAAAGCCAAAAATGCAGTGGTGAATAGAGAAAGAGCAAGAATTAGTATCTGAGACTGGTAGCTTTCCCTTTGATGTTGCATCCAAAAAGCAGTGACAAAATAAGAGTAGCTACTTTCAGCTGTTTGTTTTGAAGGACACGTGGGATCAGTTTTTTGTCTTTATGTCCTACCCCCAGGAAACCTTCTAAGCTACCAGTCTTTTTCAAATGGAATTCCTTGTGGAAGGTGCAGGGGAAATGAAGTGCTCCCTTTGAAAGCTTTGCTGCTACTCAAACTCCATGCCCTACGGGAGGGAGGTGGCACAGCTCTGGCCTGCAGCACATCATACTTATCCTGTTGCCTGGGAAGGACAGGGCCACATCTACCCACAGTGCAGTGTAAAATCCCACAGCCCAAGAGAAGACAGAGTCAGCTGGGTGTGGCTGGCTAACAAAATGGAACTCAATAGCTGAGTAAAATGTGTGTTATCCCTAGCTGTGCCTGGTGCATCACAGGCAGGCACACTATACATTTTTACTGAATTTTGTTCTTGGATGGATTTACCAGAAGAAGAGCCTGAGGTTCAGTGAGGTTAATGACTTGCTTGATGTTCTATTGTACTCTCTGGAATCCCCATTGCATTGCATTCATCTTTTCCTAAAACACTCCCCTCCCTCCTCCTCCTCCTTGCCTTAATTTGAATTTAGTTTTTACAGGATAACAAGAGTAAAAACAATAATGATGATTTTCATTTGTTATTGTTATAGCTGGTATCTGTTGAATGCATACTGTGTCAGACACTGTTATCCTAAGCATACTACATGGCTAACTTGTTTAATCCTCAGAGCAACACTCTGAAGTGGGTACCATGACTCTACTTACTTTTTAGGTGAAGAAGCCAAAGCACAGAGAGGTGGTGTGATTTGCCCAAGGTCATACAGCTAAGCACTGGCAGAGCCAGGATTCAGACCCAGGTGGTCTGTATTTTGAGCCCTTGGCCACTAAACTGTGCTGCCACATGACATGGCTTTTGTCCCAACCCCTGTGACGTGGGGTGGAGGCCTCCTGGCTCCTGTTGGTCTTCAGCCTGGTGGTGCTGTGGAAAACACCCGCCCCTCCAGAATGCCTCACTGCCCTCTCTGCCTGAGAAAAACCGCATCATGGCCTCTTCTGTGAGGTCTTGGGACTCCTCCAGCCCCTCCTGGGCTTTCTCCACATTTGTTTCTCTGCAGCTTAGTGCTGTCCTCAGTGTGTTCTGCATGGTTGTATGTGGTTAACTCTGCAGGTGTTAACTTTGTAGGTGGTTAACTCTGAGCGGCAGGGCCTCCTGATTCACTTTGACATTCATGCCATATACAAAGCGTACAGATCTACTTAGTGGACATGGGCTAAGATGTGTGTCCAGCCTCTAGTGGGTTTTTGGTAAAGCTGAGCTGAATTATAGTGTCCAGGATGGGAGGGACAGGAATGGAGAAGCCACAGGCCCAACAGAAGCAGCCCTGGCCCAGTGACAAGAAGGGAGGGAGGTTTTTGGAGCTGTTTCTCCTGCCGATCTTCCCCTCCCTCTCCCACATACATTTGGAGGGCTGCTGCAGTCTCCCTAGGAGCATGGCATCCCAGGAGGAGTGCCCCCCTGTCTCCCCAGGACCTCCGCATCCCCTGCTCACTTCCTCCTGGCACTGAAATTTGATTTTATCTCACTGCAGGATTCATTGAAAGGCTATTGGATGGCTGGAATGCCCTTCAGCCTTTACAGCTAACATACTAGGTGGCTCCATATTCTAAGGGCTCTTTCGCTGTGGGTGAGCTGGCTGGAGGAGAAGGGGAGAGCAGAAGAGGGGCGAGGAAGGGAGCCCCACCCTCTGCTCAGGACCCATTGTTCACATTCTTTTCCGTGTCAAATGTTGCTTCAGCCAGGCCCTAGGCTATGAGTAGTGGCATTTCCATGTTTGTGGAATGAATATAAAGTCTGTTTTAGGATCAGTGGTCAAAAATCAGCGTGTTTGAGGTGGAGGTATGATCAGTTGGTTAGTACGATATTTGGCATTTACCACGGGCACTTAATGGTGCAGTTTTTCTGATGTAAGGAGGGTAAAAAAGCAGCCACTACGTGTACTAAACAGAAGGCGTGATGAGTACAGTCAGTGCAGGATCGTGAAAGCATCAGCACATTCCTTCTTCAACTAATCAGCCCAGACAGCATGGGGTATTTTTGTATTCTCTGCTATTTGTGCTCTGAGTACATGTGCACAATATGTAGTGACATTGATCAATAAATTCTTTAAGCTAATAAGCATATGCAGTCTCATAGCAATGAGGACATAAACAGGGAGAAGGATCTTAGGTGATTAAAATTCTTCTGTTTTGTGGCCAGGCACAGTGGCTCATGCCTGTAATCCCACCACTTTGGGAGGCCAAGGCAGGTGGATCACCTGAGGTCAGGAGTTTGAGACCAGCCTTGCCAACATAGAGAAACTCCGCCTCTCCTAAAAGTACAAAAATTAGCTGTGTGTGGTGATGCATGCCTGTAATCCCAGCTACTCAGGAGGCAGAGGCAGGAGAATCGCTCCAATCTGGGAGGTGGAGGTTGCAGTGAGCCAAAATCGCGCCATTGCACTCCAGCTTGGGTGAAAGAGTGAGACTGTCTCAAAAAGAAGAAAAAGAAAAAAATTATTCTCTTTCGGAGGTGAGGAAACTGAGCCCCTAGATCAGAACTTTCCCAGGGCCCCGTGGCTCACAAGTTGCTTGATTCCTAACACAGCGTAATACTTCATGCCCTCCTTCCAAAGTTTTGTTTGTAAATCTGAAGATGCTTCGGTTGCTACTAGCCTGGAGAACCACCATGGAGGGGCACTAGGAAAACAGCTGCAATGATGATGATGAAGATGATGATGAGAGCCACCAATATTTATGTTCTTAATCAAATGCTTTAAATTCTTTTATCTTTTTTTTTTTTTTCTGGGATGGAGTCTTGCTGTGCCGCCCAGGCTGGAGTGCAGTGGCGCGATCTCGGCTCACTGCAAGCTCTGCCTCCTGGGTTCACGCCATTCTCCCGCCTCAGCCTCCCGAGTAGCTGGGACTACAGGTGCCCACCACCACGCCCGGCAATTTTTTTTTTTAGTAGAGATGGGGTCTCACCGTGTTAGCCAGGATGGTCTCGATCTCCTGACCTTGTGATCTGCCCGCCTCGGCCTCCCAAAGTGCTGGGATTACAAGCGTGAGCCACTGCACCCAGCCTTTTAAATTCTTAACTAAGGGCACAACTCTAGAGATACACCCATTGCTTTCTCTCTTTCTTTCTTTCTTTTTTTTTTTTTTTTTGGAGACAGGCTCTCGCTCTGTTGCCCAGACTAGAGTGCAATGGTGCAATCACAGCTCACTGCAGCCTCGAACTCAAGCAGTCCTCCCACCTCAGCCTCCTGAGTAGCTAGGACTACTCAGGAGCAGCCCCACGGCCCACTAATTTTTAAAAAAGATTATTTGTAGAAATGGAGTCTTACTATGTTGCTCAGGCTGGTCTTGAACTCCTGGCCTCAAGTAACTCTCTTGCCTTGGCCTTGAAATGTTTTCTCCATTTTAGAATTGAAGAACTGCAGCATTGGTCCCCGGGTCATATAGGTGGGAAGAAGTAGCACCGCTCCCTTCACCACTCCCTGGGCTGCCTCCTTCCTGTGTGATTGCTGGGAGCCTCCTATGTAGAGATCCCAGATCCCAAGTCCTCTTTCGCATCTCCCACTCCCTCCCCACCCTTGAAAACAAAAACAAACCCTGTGATGCAGCACTTACTGCTAACTCCCCACCAGAGATCCTCCAGCCCTGAGCGTGGTGCTGCAGCTACCTGTGCTTTCCCCCAGTCACTGTTACTGCTTCACCCCTGTTCTTATCATGACTGGCGCCACCTCTGTTGCCGTGCCAGGTCCTTTTGCAGTGCCCCAAAGGCAAAACTCCCACTGCTTGCCCACTGCTGTCCTGTGTTTCCTCCAACGGTCGTCTCAGCCAGACCTCCAGTCCCAGGAACCAACCCCTTATGGAAGGGGGCAGGGCAAGCTCTACCTCTGCTGCTCTGGGGTGGTGGCTGGGGACGGAGGCTGTGGTGGGATCTCCGAGGGGGTTTCACTTCTGTTCCCAGTAGGAGTGCTCTCATTTGTTGGATTTCCCGGTTTATTCTGGGTTTCACAGAGCCCTTCCTCTCTTGGCCTTTGCTGTAGAGTTTGAAAATTCTGCACTTTGAGTCAGACTTGCAGATTTTAGTAATGTCAGATAATCAGACAGGGGAAAAGCAGAATCCAGTGTGTGTGGCTTGCATTATTGCGTTAAGAATTCCCTTAACCACTGTCATTTCCCTTTTTCATTTGAGATGTCATCTAGGGAGTTTTCAAAGTCTCAAATCAGAATTGGTTTTCCTTTGGGGACTGGGGAGGCACCTGGGTGTGCTTCTTGGAAGAGCGAGTAATCGTTTTTCTCTATTGAGAAAAAGCTGCTGACATTATAAACTATGGTCATTTAATATTAAACATGTATTTTACAGGTGACCTGATGGATGGTTTGAGAGGCTGGAGAGCTTGAGTGAAGGAATGCTTTTTACACTGAGATGGGAAGTGGAAAGACCTTTACAGAGTTCCTCTAAGAAGGGCAGTAGTGTAACTTCTGGATCATTTCAAGTGTCATGTTTGGCCCATGATACGGTTTGGCTGTGTCCCCACCCCAATTTCATCTTGAATTGTAGCTCCCATAATTCCCACGTGTTGTGGGAGGGATCTGGTGGGAGGTAATTGAATCATGCTGTTCTCATGATAGTGAATAAGTCTCAGGAGGTCTGTTGGTTTTATAAAGGGGAGTTCCCCTGCACATGCTCTCTCTTGCCTACCAGGAGCAAAGTGAGATGTGACTTTGTTCCTCCTTTGCTTTCCACCATGATTGTGAGGCCTCCCTAGCCATGTGGAACTGTGGTCAACTAAACCTCTTTCCTTTGTAAATTACCCAGTCTTGGGTGTGTCTTCATTAGCAGCATGAGAACAGACTAATACAGTCCAGTTGCTAAATTAGGGAACTGTGCTGTTGTTCAGAAAATGTGATCATGGGCCGGGCATGGTGGTCCACGTCTGTAATCCTAGCACTTTGGGAGGCTGAGGCAGGTGGATCACCTGAGATCAGGAGTTCGAGAGCAGCCTGGGCACCATGATGAAACCCCGTCTCTACTAAAAATTCAAAAATCAGCCAGGTGTGGAGGCACACACCTGTAGTCCCAGCTACTTGGGAGAATGAGAATCACTTGAACCCAGAAGGCAGAGGTTGCAGTGAGCCAAGATTGCACCACGGCACTCTAGCCTGGCTGACAGAGTAAGACTCTATCTAAAAAAAAAAAAAGATAAAAGAAAACAAAATGTGATCATGCTGACATCTAGTAACTGGAGTTGCACACAAATTTTCCTTTTAGTGTGAATTATTTGTTTTTAAAGTTAATTATTTGTTTTAAAATCTTGACCAAGATCACATGGCTAATATTAAGACATCTACCATCAGGCTGGGAGTGGTGGCTCACACCTGTAATACCAGCATTTGGGAGGCTGAGGTGGAGGATTGCTTGAGGTCAGGAGTTCCAGACCAGTCTGGGCAACATAGTGAGATCTTGTCTTTTTTTTTGAGATGGAGTCTTGCTCTGTCTCCCAGGCTAGAGTGCAGTGGCACCATCTTGGCTCACCATAACCTCCACTTCCCAGGTTCAAGCGATTCTCCTGCCTCAGCCTCCCGAGTAGCTGGGATTATAGGCATGCGTCACCACACCTGGCTAATTTTTGTATTTTTAGTAGAGATGGGGTTTCACCATGTTGACCAGGCTCGTCTCAAATTCACCCAGCTAATTTTTGTATTTTTAGTAGCGATGGGATTTCACCGTGTTGACCAGTCATGAACTCCTGACCTCAGGTGATCTGTCTGCCTTGGCCTCCCAAAGGGCTAGGATTATATGCGTGAGCCACCGCGCTCAGCCATGTGATCCCACCTTAACAAAAATACTTTAAAAAAATTAGCCAGGCATAGTGGTGTGCACCTATAGTCCTAGCTACTTGGGAGGCTGAAGTGGGAAAACTCGGGAGTTCAAGGCTGCAGCGAGCCATGATTGAACTACTACACTCCTACCTGTGTAACAGAGCAAGAGCTTGTCTCTAAAAAATAAAAAGACTTCTACCATCATCCCTCTTGTTAAAAGGCAACGGCGAGTTACTGTTTAATGAGTAGACTTTATTTGTGATGGTAAACATTTCTGGAGATGGATGGTGGTGATTGTTGTACAACATGGTGAATGTATTTAATGCCACTGAATTGTGCACTTAAAATGGTGAATTTTATATTATGCTTATTTTAGAACAGTAAAGTTTTGAAAATTACAAAAAAAAAAAAAAAAAAAAAAACCAAGAAAAAAAAACCCAGAAGGCTAGTATTTGCAGGAGTGGAACTAGGACTTTGCCCAAATTGCAGACTTCCTTCACCCCAATTTTCTTTTTCTGTTTTAAAGAAGCACAGCATATTTACAATAAAGTCCATAAAGTACACTAATCTTAATCTTAGCTATAAAGCTCATTGCATGTTTACATTTGTTTATACTTGTGTGACCACCACCCTGTCAAGATGTCGAACGTTCCAGCACCCCAGAAGGTTTCTTTTCAGTTGTAACTCCGCGAGAGGTAACCACTATTCTGACTTGTATTACCATCATTTGATTGTGCAGCTTTTAAACTTAATACAAGTGGAATCAGGCAGTATATACTCCTTTGTGTCTGCTTCTTTCACTTAGCATAATACCTGGGACAGCCACCCATTTATTAGTGTATCAGTAATTCATTTTTTTCCTATTTGCTGTGTAGTTCCCATTGCATTTATCCTTTCTGTTGAAGGACATTTGGGGTGTCCTAGTTTTGGGCTGCTATAAAAAAGGTGCTATGAACATTCTTTTGAGGTACCTATGTACTCACTTCTCTTGGGTGTGGATCTAGGAATGGGATTGCTGAATCACAGAGGACTGTGTGCTGTGCTTACTTAGGGGTCTCCCTTCTTCGACTTGGTGCCTTTCAGCAAATGTTTGTCCTACCCCTTTCATGACAGGGAAGAAAGGGAAGTGAGCACAGAGGGCGTTGCTTTCTTCTATTTTCCAGCCTTGGTGTTAGTAGATACTGCCACTTTCCAAAGCAATTATGCCAGTTTACACTTCCACCCACAGGGCACGCGCGTTCCAGTTGCTTTACAGCCTCACCAACACTTGGTGTTGGTGTTTTTTCACCATCAAGCTATGGTGGGCTGAGGATAGTTATACCCTGAAATTTAAATGATGCAAAGATGGAAACTTTAAAAAATTGTGGAAATATTTAAACTTCTAACTCTCAGTAAATGACCCCAAAGCCAGTGGAGCAGGATGGAGCAGGGCTTTTCCCCTCAGCCTGTGTGATGGGCGGGGCTCGCCCACTGCATGTCCACATTGATTTAAGGGCTTTTCCATACTGTGTGTTCTGGATGTCAGATACATTAGACGGCTCTGGGCAGCTGCCTTCTCCAGTCTTTTTGCACCGTTCCTCTCCAGAGCCTTCTTTCATGAAGATTAAACAGTGGTTGAGAGAATTTAGTTGTGGTTTTTCTCATTAACCTCAAATGTAATCTATCTGGGCCTGACGTGTGGATCACTTAGGAGTCTCCTTTCTTAGACTTCAGCACCTTTTAGCAAATGTTTGTCCCATGACAGGGAAGAAAGCAAAGCCAGAACAGGGGGCTCTGCTTTCTTCTGTCTTCCAGCCTCCAAGAAAGTTCCTTTCTCACGTTTGAACACATTTTCTGTGTGAGATAATCTACAGAACGCGTGGTGGTGAGGCCACAGCAGATACTCAGATTGTTTCTCTCCCTCCACGTCCTCCTGGCCTATGTCATGAGCCCTTTTTTGTTGTCCTTGAATTTCTTGTGCATTGCCCTACCCTGCCTTTTGCTCATCTCCCAGTTCTTTTTTCATTGGTTCCCATTCTTTTTTTCCCCTACCAGGAAAGCGGATTTATTTTTTATTTAATATTTTTGTTTAGAGACAAGGTTTCACTTTGTCACCCAGGCTAGAGTGCAGTGGCACAATCATAGCTTACTGCAACCTTGAACTTCTGGGCTCAAGCAATCCTCTCACCTCAGCCTCCTGGGCGTCATCATGCCCAGCTAATTTTAAAAAAAATTAGTGAGACACAGTCTCACCGTGTTGCCCAGGCTGGTCTTGAGCTCCTGAGCTCCAGCAGTCCTCCCACCTCAGCTTCCCAAAGTTCTGGGACTATAGTCATGAGCCACGGTGCCCAGCCACATTTTTTAAGGCTCATTACTTGAAGTGTGACCTGATGGTATTCTTCACGCACAGTCTTATGCTGCCCTTTGAAACAGTCATGGGAGATCATACTCAGACCTATAATGACAGAAACAGGTTTGTGTAGCTTTGCATTTTTTCACGTCACTCTATCATGCTACTCAAAGTGCTGTTATTGTATCTTGACTGCTGGGCACATAGCCCAGCTCCCATGCTCTGCTTGTTTATAGCGCTCCTTCCTGAAAACCACCTCTTCATCCTCTCTCTTTCCCTCCAACTCTCTCAGCTCAAGAGGGCCAGCAGTGAGGACACGCTCAACAAGCCAGGAAGTACCACTGCATCGGGGGTGGCTCGCCTGAAGAAGACCGCCACTGCCGGAGCCATCTCGGAGCTCGCCGAGAGCCGCCTGAGGAGCGGCACAGGTAGGAGGGACCGGGCAGGCGGGACCCAGCAGGCCTTCAGTCCTGGCCACATGGAAGCACTTCAGTGACCCATGACCCATCCAGTCCTTCCCTCGTCAGATATTTCTTGACCACTTACCCTGTGCCAGACCTGTTTTAGGCAGATGACGTCACTGCCCACAGGGAGTTTACATCTAGAGTGGGGAGACCGATGAGAAACAAAAGGTAACTGGATGTGCTGTGGTTTCTTTGGTCCCTCCAGAGGTCCATTTGTCACCATGCATGTGTGAAATGCTTCTGACATGCAGGCAGGGCGGTGTATGTTGTGGGGCTGTCTGGATGCAGAATGCATTAGAGAAATAAATGAATCCCGTCGATCCCTTGCAGAGGTGGATGTCTAACATTTGTACTGAACCCTGTGGAAAGCTGGCAAGAGCCTCGCCCAGCAGCTGTGGAAGGTTGCTCAGAGTGGCTTGGGCGGCAGTGGCAGCTGGAAGCTGTGAACCTTCTCAGTGTTACTCATTTTCCGAGAATCCGAAAAGGCTTTTCAATCATTCTGTTTGAGTTCAGAGCATGTGAAACATGCAATATCGAAGAATTTGTTTAATTTTCTCTTTGCGCATATAGATAGTAACTCTAAGCTTTCATGGTCTAACTCTTACAGTGCAGCCCTCAGTGTATTGCTAAATTGTCTAAGATGGGAAAAGTAACTGAAATACATCATTATTAATTTTTAATGTGTTGAAGGGTCGTACACTTATAATTTTTGTGCTTTTTTCCTAAAAGTCACATTCAGGCTAGATCTCAAAAGGTATATTTTAATTTATTCGGTTTTCAAAAGGTTGAATCTGTGAAGATTATATGTGGCTTTCTTTTATTGGATATAAGGGGAATCGCCTGGTTTTTCTATATAATGGCTTTACCATTGTAAACACTGATATTGTACTAAACATACACACACACTTGGTTTTTAAAATACGGTAAACAAAAGTACCATTTATTTTTATCAAGCCAGCCTAACACTGATTCCAAAAGTTAATAAAGCCCCACTCAAAAAAAGACAGACTGGGAGGAGCCTAGGGGCAGGGTGGGAAGGAGGACCCCCGAGTCCGGATGTGGGACAGAGTGAGTGTGTGTGGTGTGTCCCCAGGCGCAGGAAGGTGGCGAAGGGAGGTGAATCCCAGTGGATGGAGCAAGGAGAAGGGTGGGAGGAGGACCAGGTGGGAGAGTGGCAGTTCACTCAGGACCCCGCGGGGGCAGCACGATGAGGCGGGTCACAGTGTTCCTGAACGGCAGCCCTAAGAACAGAAAGGTGGTTGCTGTGTATGGAACTTTATCTGATTTGCTTTCTGTGGTCAGCAGTAAACTCAGCATAGAAGCCACCAGTGTGTATAATGGGAAAGGTGGGCTGATTGATGATATTGCTTTGATCAGGGATGATGATGTTTTGTGTGTGGAGGAGAGCCATTTATTGATCCTCAGACAGATTCTAAGCCACCTGAGGGATTGTCAGGATTCCACACAGACTGGCTAACATTAAATGTTGGAGGGCGGTACTTTACAACCACACAGAGCACTTTAGCGAATAAAGACCCTGACAGTATGCTGGCCCATGTGTTTAAGGACAAAGGTGTCTGGGAAATAAGCAAGATCATAGAGGAGCTTTCTTAACTGACCGAAGTCCTGAGTACTTTGAACCCATTTTGAACTACTTGCGTCACGGATAGCTTATTGTAAATGATGGCATTCATTTATTGGATGTGTTAGAAGAAGCAAGATTTTTTGGTATTTACTCATTGATTGAACACCTAGAAGTGGCAATAAAGAATTCTCAACCACTGGAGGATTATTTACCAATATCCCGAAAGGAATTTGTCTGATTTTTGCTAGTAGCTCCAACCAAGTCAGGACTGCGATGCCAGGGTTTGAACTTCAGTGGTGCTGATCTTTCTCGTTTGGACCCTCCATACATTAACTTCAAAACGACCAATTTAAGCTGCTGCAGTGTTGCACATGCAAATCTTTGCTGTGTAAGTCTTGAGCAAGCCGATCTCACTGGATCAGTGCTTGACTGTGCAAATCTCCAGGGAGTCAAGATACTCTGTTCTGATGTAGAAGGAGCATCCCTGAAACTGTGTAATTTTGAGGATCCTTCTGGTCTTAAAGCCAATTTAGAAGGTGCTAACCTCAAAAGTGTGGATATGGAAGGAAGTCACGTGACAGGAATTAACCTGAGAGTGGCTACCTTAAAAAATGCAACGTTGAAGAACTGTAACCTCAGAGGAGCAACTCTGGCAGGAACTGATTTAGAGAATTGTGATCTATCTGGGTGTGATCTTCAAGAAGCCAAGGAGAGGGTCCAACATGAAAGGAGCTAGATTTGAAGAGATGCTGACACCGCTACACATGTCATAAAGTGTCAGATGAGAATTTTAGGGGCTGGAGGAAGATGTACAAGATGAAAATGTTTTCCTTATCACTTCTCTTTCTCCATCCTCTCAGTTGTCTAGAAGAAATAACACTGTAAGGAAATTAAAAAAAAAAAAAAAAAAACATTTAGAGGATTATGCTTGTTCTCAATGGTGCATAGAGGAAAAAATAGATTTTTTTTCCATATTCTGATTTTTTTTTTTTTTTTGAGACGGAGTCTCGCTCTGTCTCCCAGGCTGGAGTGCAGTGGCATGATCTCGGCTTACTGCAAGCTCCGCCTCCCGGGTTCACGCCATTCTCCTGCCTCAGCCTCCCTAGTAGCTGGGACTACAGGTGCCCGCCACCATGCTCGGCTAATTTTTTTGTATTTTTAGTAGAGACGGGGTTTCAGCATGTTAGCCAGGATGGTCTCGATCTCCTGACCTTGTGATCCACCTGCCTTGGCCTCCCAAAGTGCTGGGATTGTAGGCGTAAGCCACCGCACCCGGCTTATATTCTGATTTTTAACAGAAAAGCACTCATTTGATAGATGTAGGGAAACTAGATATCGCTGCCTTTTGAACACGGTAGAGGGGTTTATCTGGTTTTATGACCAGGAATAGTATATATTATATTTGCTTTTAAATAGGCGTGATGTAGAAATACCATCTTGGTTTGAGATGCATTTGAGGATTTTAATTTATGGAAAGCACAACATATGCGATTATATTTATTGAATACCTAGATGCAGTATGGATATTTAAATTATAAAAACTTTATGAAAACTTTGAAAAGGTTGTTCAGGCTTATAAATAGTTTTAGTGATGCCTCCCTCTTTAAATACCTGTCACACCGTATGAATATGGTGAGTTCAGACTTGCTAAGACTCTTTTCAGGTTCATTTGTATAATGTTTACTTTTTAGAACAAAACACTAGCTAAGTTAAAGTAATATCCACTTCTTACTGATTGAGACAGAGTGGAAAGAAAGACATCATTGTACATCACTGTCATTCCAAAGCTACAGTGGAACTCTGGATGGAGGAAGAACTTACCTATCACTACAACACTTATAAATGAGCATTTCTCAGAATTTTATTCTAGGCAAGTTCCACTCAACACCAGACCAAGCAATTCTATTTACACTATTAGCCTAGTTTTCTCATACAATCAGCACAAGCATAGGAAGATACTTCAAAACCAAAAAGCCAAGGTGCATCATTAATATTCATTTAATTCAAATACCAAATAGTTTACATAGGGCCAGCTTAGAAATAGGTATTAAATCCAGATCTACTGCAATCAAAGCTTACACAATATCAATGAATATGGTAGAGGTGCCTGTTAAAAGCCAATGTAGTATAATTGCAGCTAGAACCCTACAGTGAGGAATGAGGAATTTTAAACATACATTTGATTACAGCCACCAAAATATATATGTATATATAGAAAGTAAAAATAAAGGTATTTGGCTGGTCCAAGAGGTAATACCAATCAGTTAGCACCTATGATTCTTTTACTTACATTTTTTGATTTTTTGTTTTTGTTTTTGTTTTTTGAGACGGAGTATCACTCTGTTGCCAGGCTGGAGTGCAGTGGTACGATCTTGGCTCACTGCAACCTCTGCCTGCCGGGTTCAAGCGATTCTCCTGCCTCAGCCTCTCAAGTAGCTGGGACTACAGGTGCATACCACCACGCCCAGCTAATTTTTGTATTTTTAGTAGAGACGGGGTTTCACCATGTTAGCCAGGATAGTCTTGATCTCCTGACCTTGTGATCCGCCCGCCTCGGCCTCCCAAAGTGCTGAGATTACAGGCATGAGCCATGGCGCCCAGCCTGTTTTTTTATTTAAACAAATTTTAGCCCAATTTTCTTGAGTCATTTTCTCTCTGCAACAGCAGAGGAAGGGCCTATACCTCCCTACCAATGACCTGGTGTCCTTACATCTACCCCAAGAGCAGGGATATTAGCTGTGTCCACAGGGTTCTGAATTCTACAGACTCATCAACATGAGGCAAGGAATCATTGAAAACCACTTTTGTCTCCTTTGGAAGAATGACACATCTTTAGTATTTATGTAGCCTATTCTTCTATATCTAAATATGCAAAGCTTTCCTTAACAGTAACGGGTACATATGCATAGTGGGAGGAGATCAGACCTTTACAAGTGAAGGAAAGCAACTTCAGAAATGAATTATTTTCTTTGCTTTATTATTTTTCCCAAGACAGAGAAGTATTGTATTGAGAAATTATCTATTTTCATAATCAACATATGCCTAAATTATATTTAAATCATTTCATTCTGTACTATATTTTCAGGAATTATAGAATGTGTTATTCATTCACTTAAAAGTACCTCTGTAGAAATAACCTAAAACTGCAGAGGGATCTGAAAGATCTAAACATGGTGTGCTTAGAAACTGCAGATTTTAGATCTAATGTATACTGCATTAATAAACGATATAAAGTGTTGAAAAGGAAAAAAAAGACAGACTGATCCCATGATCAAATATTAATATAAAAATTTGAGATCAGCCAGGCGTGGTGGCTCACACCAGTAATCCCAGCACTTTGGGAGGCCAAGGCAGGTGGATCACGAGGTCAGGAGATCAAGACTAGCCCAGCCAACATGGTGAAACCCCATTTCTACTAAAAATACAAAAATTAGTTGGGCGCGGTGGCGGGTGCCTGTAATCCCAGCTACTCAGGAGGCTGAGGCAGGAGAATCACTTGAACCTGGGAGGCGGAGGTTGCAGTGAGCCGAGATCGTGCCACTGCCCTCCAGCCTGGGTGACAGAGCAAGACTCCGTCTCAAAAAAATAAAGAAATAAATAAAAATTTAAAAAAATTGAAATAAAAATATTAGCACGTAGGACTCAACAATACATTAAAAGAACAGTAGTATACATCACAACTAAGTGAATTTATGCCACCCAAGAATGGATGAATATTAAGAAATTTTAGAATACAATCCATCATACCATATTAACAGGCCAAAAAGAAAAACTGTGCAGTTATCTCTGTAGATACAGAACATACATTTGACACAATTAACAATCTTTCTGATTTAACAACAAACTTTTGATAGACTGTACATGTGCAGAGACATCTTTAATGATGTGTGTGTCACAAACAAAAGCCAGCGATTCCCATTAAAGTCAAAGATAATTCAAGGTTGCTTACTATCACCACTGTCATCTAAAATTTTCTGTAGATATTAACCAAGGCAGTAAGATAAGAGAGATATAGAAGCACATAAATATTGGAAATGAGGGAGCAAAATAATTGTAATCAGATAATAACATTGTATGCTTTGAATTTCCTGAAAATTGTGTCTTAGAATTTTCTTAAATTCTATTAGAGACAATAAGAGTTTGGTATGTGGCTAGTTGTAGACTATAATATATCAATAGCTTTTTTTTTTTTTTTGAGATGGAGTCTCGTTCTGTAGCCTAGGCTGGAGTGCAGTGGCACGATCTCGGCTCACTGCAAGCTCCGCCTCCCGGGTTCACGCCATTCTCCTGCCTCAGCCTCCTGAGTAGCTGGGACTACAGTTGCCCGCCACCACATCTAGGTAATTTTTTGTATTTTTAGTAGAGATGGGGTTTCACCATGTTAGCCAGGATGGTCTTGATCTCCTGACCTCGTGATCCACCCACCTTGACCTTCCAAAGTGTTGGGATTGCAGGCATGAGCCACCACGCTGGCCATCAACTGCTTTCTTATCAGTGACTAATTAGAAAGATAATAATGTAAGAAACAATTCTATTTATAAAGGAATGAAAGGGCAAAATATTTAGAAATAAATAGTGTAAGCATCTATATAAAAATATCTTAAAACTCTTTTGAAGGAGAAGTTTTATGTCCTTCAAAGAAGACATAAATAAGTGAAAACATATGTGTGATTCTTAGATAGGAAAATTAAATAGAATTAAGATTAAACTTAATTAATACAACATATAAAATGTAATAAGGATGTCTGAATTATTCTAAGAATTCATTTTCACCTTGATTATAATATCAGTGGGAATTTGGGAGTGGAAACATAATAAAATAACTGGAATTTATCTAAAACCCGTTGTTCTCAATGGGGGACGATTTTGCCCCTCCAGTTCCAACCCAGGGAACAATTGGCAATGTTTGGAGACTTTTTTTTTTGGTTTTTATGACTCGGGGCTGCTACTGCCATCTAGTGGGTAGAAGCCAGAGATACTAAACATCCTAGGATGCACAGGACCGTCCCTGCAGCAGAGAGTGTCCTGCCCAAAAATGCCAACAGTACTGCTGCTAAGAAATCCTGACCTAGCAGAATAGATATTCTAGAGTAACCAGGAAAATTCTGAAAATAGTAATCAGGGGATTAACCTTAGGCATTCTGGAACTGAAGAGGTGCTAGGCAGCTCAGTGGAACGGTGGACAAAGTGCAGAATACACTGGAAGATTTAGTAGAGGGGAAAGGCAGCATTTTGTATCACAGTGGATAATTCACTCAAAAATGTGACCGAGTAAGTATTTAAGAAAGAATACAGCTGGATCACTATCTCATTCCTCCCATCAAAATAAATTCTAAGAGGATTAAAGATTTAAATATTAAAAAATGAAACTGCAAAACTACAAAGAGAAAGCATCACAGAATTAATTCGTAGTCTTGGCCTTGGAAGTGCCTTTCTAAGTAGGAACAAACACAGAAGCCATAAAGGAAAAGATGAAAAACGTACTTTCATAAGTATAAGAAACTTCTTTGCAAAAAGAGGAAATTATTTGCAATACATGTAACAAAAGGCTTATTTACAAAGAGTTTATACAAATCAATAAGAAAAGGAAAAATAGGCCAGATGTGGTGGCTCATGCCTATAATCGCAGCAATTTGGGAGGCCGAAGTGGGAGGATTGCTTGAACCCAGGAGTTCAAGACCAGTCTGGGCAACATAGTGAGACCTCATCTCTACAAAAATAAATAAATAAATACAAATTAGCTGGGTGCATGCCTGTAGTCCCAGCTACTTGGGAGGCTGAGGTGGGAGGATTGTTTGAGCCTGGGAGTTTGAGGCTGCCATGAGCTATGAACACACCACTGCACTCTAGCCTGGGTGACAGAGTGAGACACTAGCTCAAAAAAAAAAAAAAAAAAGAAAAGGAAAAATAATATAATAGAAATATATATAGCTCCCATGAAAAAATACAGATGGCCAGTGGGAAGATATGAAGCCTTACTTATAGTTCAAGAAATGTAAAGTAAGGCTGGGTGTGGTGGCTCACGCCTGTAATCCTAGCACTTTGGGAGGCTGAGGCGGGCAGATCGCTTGAGCCCAGGAGTTTGAGACCAGTCTGGGCAACATGGTGAAACCCCATCTGTACAAAAAATGCAAAAATTAGCCAAGCATGGAAGCGTGTGCCTGTGGTCCCAGCTACTTGGGAGACAGAGGTGGGAGGATCACTTGAACCTGGGAAGTGAAGGCTGCAGTGAACTGAAATTGTGCCACTGCACTCCAGCCTGGGCAACAGTGAGACCCTGTCTCACAAAAAATAAATAAATAAATAAATCAAGCAAAACAACAACTAGGTATATAATTTCCCTTAATACATCAGCAAAAATTAAAACAGTTTATCATTTCTGGTGTCATTAAGGGTATAAGGAGTCACATATGGTTGATGCACAAGGACAATTTGGTAATATCTATCTAAATATTAATATAACCTTTGACAAAGCATTTCTATTATTTAGCACTTAACGTTACTGATATTCTTGGAAAAGAATGCCAACATGCGTGGTGGCGGGCGCCTGTAGTCCCAGCTACTCGAGAGGCTGAGGCAGGAGAATGGCGTAAACCCAGGAGGCAGAGCTTGCAGTGAGCTGAGATCGTGCCACTGCACTCCAGCCTGGGCGACAGAGCGAGACTCCGTCTCAAAAAAAAAAAAGAATGCCAACATGTATGAGCAAGTTCTGTTGCATGATTATTTATAATAGTATAATACGGGAAACAACCTAAGTATGTATTCATACAGGGCTGGTTGAACAATGTGATTTTGGTGCAGTAGAAGAGTATACAGGCATGAAAATGAATACAGTAGATTTGTGTGTACTAATAGGGAAAGATCTCCAAGATACATTACTAAGTGGGGAAAATAATATGGTGCATATGATATAACCTTAATTTGGTTTTGGTTTTAAAAGTATATATTAATTATTAAAATCAACTTTTTTTCCTGGAAGGATATCAGAATGATTCTCTTTAAGGAGAGTTACCAGAATTGAAAGTGGCAGAGGAAAATTTTTTCATTTTAGATTTTCCTGTGCTGTTTGAACATTTTAAACATATGCATACATTGCTATAAAAAATTAAAAACAAGGCAAATACAATGTAAATTTAGACAATATAAATATAAACTAAACTTTTTTTTTGCCTTTACAAAATCCTTCCTCTTCTACTTGCCTTTTGTAGTGTTCTTTAGCCATTTGTTGGTGGATTTTTTGTGTGTGTTTGTTTGCTTATAACATCTGCTCCTCTATCCTGGCTAACATGGTGAAACCCCGTCTCTACTAAAAATACAAAAAACTAGCCGGGCGTGGTGGCGGGCGCCTATAGTCCCAGCTACTTGGGAGGCTGAGGCAGGAGAATGGCGTGAACCCGGGAGGCGGAGCTTGCAGTGAGCCGAGATCACGCCACTGCACTCCAGCCTGGGAGACACAGCGAGACTCTGTCTCAAAAAAAAAAAACAAAAAAACACATCTGCTCCATCTGCTCCTTTGCACAGGATTCTAGGAAAATACCTTGGTTTCATATTGGCTCCTAAAGTAGACAAGTTCCCATGCCCCAAGGGACATTGGCATCCTTTATTTGTCAAAGAAAGGAAATAATTACATATCTACTACACAGTGATGTTGGGGAAAAGGTCTGTGAATACTTTACAGACTGCAATGAAATGTAAGTGACAGTAATTATTCTCCTAGTTACACGAATTGTCGATTACTTCATTTAAGTGAAATTAAAGTATATGACTTAATAGGGTTGAATTTGAAAATTACATTTTGTTTCTGAAGCTTTTATTTTTTGGTTTATTTTATTTTATTTTTTGAGACGGAGTTTCACTCTTGTTGCCCAGGCTGGAGTGCAATGGTGTGATCTCGGCTCACCATAACCTCTGCCTCCCGGGTTCAAGCGATTCTCCTGCCTCGGCCTCCT
The DNA here is from genome assembly GCF_008728515.1 of Papio anubis. Classification (NCBI taxonomy): domain Eukaryota; kingdom Metazoa; phylum Chordata; class Mammalia; order Primates; family Cercopithecidae; genus Papio; species Papio anubis. The sequence goes on from NC_044992.1 coordinate 18,989,777, forward strand.
GAGTAGCTGGGATTACAGACATGTGCCACCACGCGCGGCTAATTTTGTACTTTTAGTATTGATGGGGTTTCTCCATGTTGGTCAGGCTGGTCTCGAACTCCCGACCTCAGGTGATCCACCCGCCTCGGCCTCCCAAAGTGCTGGGATTACAAGCGTGAGCCACTGTGTCCGGCTGAGAGCTTTTATTTTTATATGTCAGTAGTCCTCAACATTTTTGTAGCACCTTTGGACAGCTGATACTTTTGTCTGTTGTCATAGTGTCCCCAAACTGCCTCATTTGGAATAGGTGAATTCCAGTCTATTGGGATGACCATTAGGAGCAGTGGTATGCAGCACCTCTCTGTTGTAGGTCTTACCACCTCTGCAGTTGTATGTTTTGGTAATCATTTCAATATTTGATTGCATTTTGTCTATTTTACATGCGAGAAAACCAGGAAAATGAAAGTGCTGGTTGGGGCTACAGCAACCAGTTGTACAGGTTGAACAGCCCAAATCCAAAAATTCAAAATCCCAAATGCTCCAAAATCTGAAATGTTTTGAGCACTGACATGATGCTCAAAGGAAATGCTCACTGCAGCATTTTGGATTTTGGATTTTCAGATTAGGGATGCTCAACTGGTAAGTAGAATGCAAATATTCTAAAATAAAAAATCAGAAATCCAGTACACTTATGGTCCTGAGCATTTTGGATAAGGGATACTCAACCTGTAGTAATAAGCGTGGGTTTTAAAATATCAATACTGCCGAGTGCGGTGGCTCATGCCTGTAATCCCAGCACTCTGGGAGGCCGAGGCAGGCGGATCACCTGAGGTAGTTTGAGACCAGCCTGACCAACATGGCGAAACCCCTTCTCTACTAAAAATACAAAAAAATTAGCCAAGTGTGGTGGCGGGCACCGGTAATCCCAGCTACTTGGGAGGCTGAGGCAGGAGAATGTATTGAACCTGGGAAGTGGAGGCTGCAGTGAGCCGAGATCGTGCCACTGTACTCGAGCCTGGGCGACACAGTGAGACTCAGTCTCAAAAAAATAAAAATACAGTTGATACAAAGATGGAAATTATTTAGCGTGTTAGAAACTAGATGCTCACTGGACTTAAAGCAATTTTCTATAGGCTCAGCTGTGAAGAAAAAGAATAAAATTAAAGGAAATTGAGGGAATTCTGGCAATATATAGTTGATTTCCTTTCAGAAAAATTTCCTCTCAGAGGAAATCAACCATATATTAGACTTGCAGGGGACAGAATTCTTTTTATGGCATGCAAGACTTAGTTTTTATACTTTTGACTTGGGGACAAGTTTTCTACGATGCATAGCATGGTATTATCTGTATTTTATTTCAAATATGTTAATTTTGAGAAATATTTTTGTCATGAAATTTTAATACAGTATTTGTGACTTTGAACGCACCAGAATTAAACCTATAGCCAGCCTGTATTTTACTGCACCCTTTCCTGGGAGCTCATCTGTCCTCAGGGAGAATCCCTGAAATCTACTCCAGGAAGAAACGTATAATCTTTTGGTCGTAATAATTATATTATTGTCTCAGCCTTGCCTAGGGTGCCAACTTGCCGTCTGTCATGGGTGGTACTGGAACTGCTTGAATGGGGAGGCATGAGCTTCTTCATTCTTCTCAAGGCTATTTCCAGTTTCTAGTTGCCAGGCCTTATGCTGTTCTCTGGGGCTATGCCAAAGTTTGTTCCAACAATAGCAAGAACACAGCAAAAATCACGAAAGGGACTACTATTTTCGAGGCCTGCCACCTACCTGCACGTGCTGGCTTCTCTGAGCTGCTGTCTCTCTTGATGCTCACAACAACCAGAGGAAGAGCATGGTTATTTTATCTAGACCAGGAACCTTAGCTTCAGGAAGGTCAAACAAGTTTGACTTATTCTCTCCCGTGCCCACCCCAGGTTTCATTATGGAACATCCACTTTTTCTAATTGGTTTTCTTTCGTTAATATTATTCACATATCTGGATTCAAAAAAAGAATTCTGATTTTTTTTTTTTTTTTTTCTAGAGACAGTTTTGCTCTGTTGTCCAGGCTGGAGTGCAGTGGTGCAACCATAGCTGATTGCAGCCTCCAACTTCTGGGCTCAAGAGATCCTCCTGCCCCAGCTCTCGAGTATCTGGGACTACAGGTGCACACCACCGGGGTCTCACCATGTTGCCCAGGCTGGTCTTGAACTCCTGGGCTCCTGCCTTGGCTTCCCAAGGTGCTGGGATTACAGGCATGAGCCACTGCGCCTGGCCTGGATTCCAGTTCTTATTCTTCTTTTTCTCCCTGAAGTGTCCTTTGTGTATATCTCATCTTACACAATGGTGTGGCTTTTAGGGAATGAGGAGATTCCTTGTGTGCAGGTGGTAGTCCTCCCTGCCTGCCCCAGGGTCAAGTGAAAGGTGGGGGAACCCCCAGAAGGCTGTCAAGGAATCCAGCCACTAGGTGGCAGCCTTGTCAAAAGCACCCACCTGCTCCTCTGCTCCAAGTTCTGGTTCTGACAAATGTTTCTGACTTTAGAAACAATCCTTCTATTTATTCATTAATTCAACAAATATCTTTGAGTGGCTACCATGTGCCTGGCACTGTTCTAGGCAAAAGGAATATATACGAGTGAGCAGGACAAACATCCCTGCCTTCATAAAGGTAATTGAGCAAGTCGTGGGAGAGATGAGAAAGCCGGGTGGACAGCTGGAGTGGTGGACATTCCAGGCAGAGATGACCACTGGCCCGTGTCCCCCATGTCCAGGGAGCGGTGGGAAGGCCAGTGGGGCTGCAGCAGAGTGAACAAGCAGTAGGGGAGGAGGGCAGAAAGATGGGGGAGCTTGCGAGTCACTGTCAGGACTTTGGATTTTTTTACTCTGACTCCACTGGGGAACTTTTGCAAGGTTTTGCACAGAGCCGTGGTATGACCTGACCTTGTTTTAAAACAACTGCTTTGGGCTGCTTGTTGAGAGTGGACAGATGGAGTGCGCAGACGTTTGGAGGCTAGGGCTGTGGTCTAGGAAAGAAGTGACCTGGGCTGGGCCGGCAGCCGTGGCACCGGGGAACAGCAGTGTCTGGATATATTCTGAAGGGGAGAGCCAATCGGCTCTCAACTTTCCTGGTTTTTGAACTGTGGAAAAATACACATAATCATTTTTAAGTGTACAGTTCAGTGGCATTAAGTTCATTCACATTGTTGTACAACCATCACCACCTTCCATTTCCAGAACTATTTCATCTTCCCAAAGTGAAATTCTGTCCCCATTAAACACTTGCTTCCCATTCCGCTTCCCTCAGCTCCTGGCAAGCGCCGTTCTGTTCTTTGTCTCTATGAATCTGACTGCTCTAGGTTCCTCATAAGAGTGGCATCATACAGTGTTTGTCCTTTTGCAACTGGCTTATTTCACTCAGCATAATATCCTCAAGGTTCATCCACGCTGTAGCACGTGTCAGAATTTCCTTCCTTTTTGAGGTTAAATAATATTTCCTTGTGTGGATATATCATATTTTCTTTATCCATTCTCCTGTTGAAGGACCCTTGGCCCATTTCTACCTTTTGGCTATTGTGAATAATGCTGCTCTGTACACAGGTGTACAAATATCTCCTTGAGACACTGCTTTGACTTTTTGAGGGTATATACCTGGAAGTGGGATTGCTGGATTCTCCTGATGAATGGTAAAGTTGGTGTAGGGTAAGATTTCTGCTTATGTTAGCAGAGGGACGAGAGAGATGAAATCTGATGGGCCTTCCCAAGGGATGAGGAGTGAACATGGATCTCTTCTGGAGACAGCAGTCGGCTAGAAGGAGGTTTGCACAGCCACATTTAAAACATTTTTAAAACCACGAGACATGGAAGTGCCCATTTAGATGTTTCTTTATATAGCACACGTGGGATCCAAAGACATGTCACTATTTTAAACTGATATCAGTGTTTTCTAAAAGGCAAAATAAATGTGAAGGGCTAGTTTTACTGTGGCCAAACTCCACTTGAATGCTTGCAGAATCTCAGACATCTCAGATGGTGATCAGTAAGGGCAAGCAGTCGTGATTGGCTCACTGCCAAGAAGCTGTCCATGTCCTTGCTGATACCTGGACCCCTGCATGCTCCAGTTACCTGCATCACACCCAGGTAATGCCTGAGGCTCCAACCTGAGACACCTGTCCTCTCTGACATGGGGAGGGAATAACTCTGGGCTCCTATCAGGGGAACTCGTCTAACATGGAAGGTAAGTATTCTTATCCCCATCTGACATGTGAAGAAGCCAAGGCTCCAGGATAGGTAGTGTTCCCAAATTCAAACCCAGCGTCTGACTCCAGAGTTCTTTGTTCTGCTACTCTGTTTGCCTCAGGTAGGGAGACTTGTTTTCTTCCCCCTTCATCTTTACCTGCTGTAGAATTACTATTACTGGTGACTAGCATTCTTTGCTCACTATGTGCTAACCACTGTTCTCAGTATGCAATGAATATAGTCTCCTTTAGTCTTCACTACAACCCTATGACATAGTCTCCTTATTATCATTCCCATTTTATAGATCAGGAGACTGAGGCATAAAGAGATTAAGCAGACTGTCCAAGTCCATTCGAGATAAATATTGGTACCAGGATTTGCAGATTAGGAAACAGAGGCTGAGAGAAAACCATGGATGGGTTGGCTTGCTGGGGTGAGAGTGGAGAAAGGGGATGTTGGAAGTCTTGGAATTGAGAGGCTGGAAGGTGGGTGGGTCAGTTTCTTGGATGCCACAGAAGGAGGAGCACCGTGAGCCAGGGATGTCAGGGAATGGGGAGAATGGAGTGGGGGTGTGTAGATGGCAACAGGGAGGGGAAGAGGATGCCAGGTCTTGCTGCGTGAACTGCGGAGATGGAGGGTGTCTGTTTACAGTGGGGAAGGGAACAGACAGTGGGGAAGCAACAGTCATAGGTATGAGGTACAGCGAGACCTTCAGCTTGGGAAATGTGAGAAAATGAACAGACTGGCTTGGAAAGGCAGTGGTGGGATTCATCCAGCTGTGGAAGTGAGGGGACATTCAGAGAGCTCAGTCTATAGGAAGTGTTGATTTCACTGTGAGTTCTGAAGGGCCCTGAAGAAGTGTTGGGGACTCAAGGGAGGGGCTTGGGGCAGGTGGGGCCAAGTCTGTTTGGAGATGAGAACCTGCAAAATCACAGAATGCCAGGAATGAGTTTGTTGTTGTTTTCGTAATTTTAGAGAGATCATTTATCAATGAATATATTTTGTGATTTAAAAAAATTCATATTCAGTACAGATGCTCCTCCAGTTATTTCATTGGTTACTTCCAGATAAACCCATCATAAGCTGAATATATGCTAAGTTGAAAATACATTTAATGCACCTAACCTTCCGAACATCATAACTGAGCCCAGCCTGCCTTAAACGGGGCTCAGAACACTCATATTAGCCTACATTTGGACAAAATCATCGAATACAGAGCCCATTTTATAATAAAGTGTTGAATATCTTATATAATGTATTAGATTGGTGCAAAAAAGTAATTGTGATTTTTGCCATTTTCAAAATTGCAATTACTTTTGCACCAACCTAATTTACTGGAAGTGAAAAGCAGAATGGTTGTCTGGGCACTTGAAGTACAGCTTCTACTGAATGCGTGTCACGTTTGCATCACCTTACGGTCAAAAAGGGTAAGTCATACCATCATAAGTTTGGAATTGTCTGTATTTTCATTTTCTTCTATTTTATTCTACATTTAATTCATTTTCACATTGTAGTAAGAGATCTACTCTCTGAACACATTTTTAAGTGTGTAATTCACGGGCAATGCTGCATAGCAGGTCCCTCAAGCTTACGGATCTGTACCCACTGAACAACTCCCCGTTGCCCTGTCCGCAGCCCTTGGCGGTCACCACTTGACTTTCTGTTTCTGTGAGTTTGACTGTTTAAGATTCTGCATCCAAGTGAGATCATACAGTATCCTTTTGTGACTGGCTTATTTCCCTTAACATAGTATCCTTCAGGTTCATCCACACTGGGGCATGTGTCAGAATTTCCTTCCTTTTTAAGGCTGAATAATAATCCATTGCCTGGATAGCCACACTTTGTTTATCCATCATACGTGGGTGGAGCAGGAATGGCTTTCAGCTTCTGGTGGTGTCCGAGGTAAACCAGTTGTGAGGATGTTATGAACTCCACACTAGTTAAGGTGCTGAATTAATTTTTTTTCTCTCTTTTTTAAAATTATACTTTAAGTTCTAGGGTACATGTGCACAACGTGCAGGTTTGTTACATATGTATACATGTGCCATGCTGGTGTGCTGCACCCATTAACTCATCAATTACATTAGGTATATCTCCTAATGGTATCCCTCCTGCCTCCCCCCACCCCACAACAGGCCCCAGTGTGTGATGTTCCCCTTCCTGTGTCCAAGTGTTCTCATTGTTCAGTTCCCACCTATGAGTGAGAACATGGTGCTGAATTAATTCTTTTTTTTTTTTTTTTGAGACGGAGTCTCGCTCTGTGGCCCAGGCTGGAGTGCAGTGGCCCGATCTCCGCTCACTGCAAGCTCCGCCTCCCGGGTTCAGGCCATTCTCCTGCCTCAGCCTCCCGAGTAGCTGGGACTACAGGCGCCGCCACCACGCCCGGCTAATTTTTTGTGTTTTCGGTAGAGACGGGGTTTCACCGTGTTAGCCAGGATGGTCTCGATCTCCTGACCTCGTGATCCGGCCACCTCGGCCTCCCAAAGTGCTGGGATTACAAGCGTGAGCCACCGCGCCCGGCCAAGTACTGAATTAATTCTAAGCTTGATGACGCACATGGTGGTGTCTTGGCCCTGCGTTTCCCGGGAGTACATGATTTAGTCAGGGCTTTGGCGTGGGGCCAAGGGTTTTCTGTGGCTTTCTATGTTGGCAGAAGGTGCAGTGCTGGTTTGGGGGTGGAAGCTTTCCTGGGTCCTCCCTGGGTGCCTGTGGTATGGACAGCGGGCAGCTCTCCCTGCACCTCCTGCAAGAATATTGACATATTTGCCAACTCTTTCCATCCGGGACCTGGCAGTCTCTCCAGTTCTCCATGTCCTCTCTTCCTTTTTTTTTTTGACTCTTCCTCTAAAGTTTGCTATTTCCTTCCCCCCTCCTTCCCCGCTCTCCTCCCCTCCTTTCCTTTTTGTTGAGTTTATCTTTGTTTATGCCTTCCCTCCCTCCCTGCCTCCTACCCTCCCTTCATTCCTTCCTTCCTTCCTTCCTTTTTGTTGAGTTTATGCTTTTGTTTTATACTTTTATTCCTATTGTGAACGGGATTCTTTATTCATTTCACTTTTTTCTTATTTTTAAAAATATGGACTATTTGATGACTTTGAATGTCATCCTTACACAGGAACCATGCTAATCTTCTCTGTATCATTCCAATTTTGGTATTAGCACGGTCACTGACTATATTTTCTAATTACATAGTTTAAAAATACTTAGTTTGGAACTGGCTTGCTCCCTTACCATCCTCTCCTTAGCACTAATGGTTTTCAGTTGATTCTCAGGTGTCTTCCAAGCAGACAGTCGTATCAGCTGCAGATAACAATGCCTTTTGTCTCCTCCATTCCAGGAGTTGTTCTTTTATTTCTGGTTCTTGCCGTTTTGTGCGTGTGTGATCCCAGTTGTGTTAAATGCTAGTGACACCTTGACTTGCTCTCACTTTACTGTGGGTGATTTTGGTGTTTTCTCATTAAATATGATGCAGAAAGTTGGTTTGGGGCTTGTTTTACATGTTACATCTTCTCCTACATTCCTTTGAGTTATTAGGATTTGGTGATGGGTTTTATTGAATGCCTTTTAGGCATTCTGTTATTACTTTGATTATTGCTTCTCTTTTTACCCTGGAGTCTCCTCCAGGAAATTAAAGTATGTGTGTATTTGGTCTCCTGGGTATTTCTTCTGTGTCACATATATTTTCTCTGATTCTCGTGATCACTTTCACTCATGCTCTGATTTTTCTTTTTTGTTTTTTTATGTACTGTTAATTTTAATAAGCAATACCATTACCATCAATAGCACTATGGTACAATTCTTATATATATATTCATTAAACTAAATATAGTTATATGATACAATTTTTAAAATTACTGCCAAATGTAACAAAGCTGCACAAGGAAAAATAGGTTGCTTCCTTAGTAATTCTCTCAAAATATTTAGTTAGTGTTTTTAGAAAAAACACCAATTTTCAAAATTTAGTATCTTGGCTTCTTTAAAATCACACTGAATTAAATTTGATTTGATCCATTTGGTCATTGAGACTTTACCTCCAAAAGCTATAATTCTGACATAATTTCAGATGTGTTTGGCCAAGTGCAATAGAAAAAGAAAATGTATAAAAAAATTTGAAAGGTAAAAAAGTTACATAATTTTAGAGACTAATATATCATGCTCTGATTTTTCAAAGTTTATCATCTAATATGCTTTACTTTGTATGTTTGTATGTTTTTCTTCAACTATTGTGTTTTTAATCTTTAGTCTAATTTCTCTGCTTTCAAATTATTTCTTCTTCATGACTTCTTGCTCAAATTTCATAGCTATCAAATCTTGAATTTCAATGAGAATGCAAATTGGAGATTTTTTTGAAATCTCCCATTTCTACTAGTAACTTTGTTTCATAGGTGCATATTTACTTGGAATCCTCAGCTGGTCCCCTTTTATGATCTTCCAGAGCTTTCCAGATAGATCTAGAGAGTTTTCTGTGATCGCCTATCTTACAGAGGGAAGCTCGTGTTTGTCCAAAAATCAGAAATTGAGAGATTGAAAGGGATACCACTGGAGAATATGTGGTTATCAGGTTTTGTTTTTGTTTTTGTTTTTATTTTTTTTGTTTTTTTTTAAACAGGCTGTCACTCTTTTGCCCAGGCCGAAGTGCAGTGGCATGATTATAGCTTACTGTAGCCTCAAGCTCCTGGGCTCCAGCAATCCTCTTGCCTCAGCCTCCCAAAGCGATGGGATTATAGGTGTAAGCCATGGCACCCAGCCAGGTCATATCATTTATGCTCTGTTGAAGGAAGAGGAACAATTTTTGCATTATCTGGGGTGAAAGTAAGGAGGGCACTAAAGCCTGAAGTACAATTTTGCCATTTTTTTTCTTTTGTATGTATTTTGTTTTTGTTGTTCTCATTGTTACTTTAGTGCCTGCTGGAAGGTGGCCTCGTCCTCCCCTTCTGCTTGCACGATGACCCCTGTTCTTATCAGCTGGCCATTGCTGTTTCCCTTGTGTGGCCTTCTGTGCATGCAGGCAAGGAGAAGGGAGCACTGGCAGACCTTCTGAAGCTGCTCATGGCAGAGGCCTCAACCTAGTAGTCCAGTTACCCTTTTAAATGATGATGATTCTGTAATGTGCCCTTTAATATCCTAAAATGAAATTCACCAGTCCATATACATCACTGAAAAAAATCAATATAATGCTGTACTTATAATGTAGAGAAGAAATAATAGGCAAATAATTTCTAATGAAGTGACATATCAGTGTGTAAATGCTGGAGCCTGACTCCATTAGAAGACAGTCAGATGCTTGTACATTAGTGGAGATTGCTGTCTATAAGCTTGAATGCTACAAATGAGATTGACTCATGGGTGCAGTGTTGAGAATTCAAATACCAGGCAGTGTTGACATCAGTGACTTTGAAATGCTGACAGCTCAGGGTAAACATTTTGAATAAAGCAAAGTACTGTCCTTCCTTAAGTTACATGTTAGTTGCATTCCTAGAAAATTCAGTGTATAATAGCCATGCTGTGTGAAACTGTTTTGTGTTTCTCTGTAAAACAGAGTTCGATTCTGGACGTAGGTATTTATAAGTGTTCTCCCATTCAGGAGTGCTGTCAGATCACAAGGAGGGAGAGGGGAAGCAGGAAGCAGGCATGCCCCTCATATTTGTAAGGCTTGGGGCAAAAGTACAGTGGAGGTCGTCCGTTTATTCACAATGTTCTGATATAATTAAATATTCTAGTAAATGAGATCAAGTATCAGGGATTTCGATGACCTCGCAGCCTGTCGATCTAATGACAATACTTTTCTTTCTCATTTTCATTTTTTTTTTTAATCAGTAATGGGTGAATTTTGTGTCGTGAATTTTATTTTTTTCTTCCCAACTTCCCCCAAGTTCTACCTTAGTATTTTCTCATTTTTATCACTTTGCAATTTGTAATTCTTCTCAAAGGTTAAAAAAATTAATGATATTCAAATATAATTTTAAAATAATTTTTATTCAAAATGTAAATTAAAGTAAATATAAAGGGTGAAATATATTTCATGTTTTTAAATTTTTAAATTTAATTTTGTATTTTTAGAGACAGCGTCACACTCTGTCGCACAGGCTGGAGTACAGTGGCATGATCATGGCTCACTGCAGCCTCAAACTCCTGGCCTCAAACGATCCTCCTGCCTCAGCCTCCAAAGTTGCTGGGACTACAGCCATGCACCACCATGCCTGGTTAATTTTTAAAATTTTTTTGTAGAGACAGGTGCTCATTATGTTGCCTAGGCTGGTCTGGAACTCCTGGGCTGAAGCCATCCTTCCAACCTGGCCTCCCAAAGTGCTAGGATTATGGGTGTGAACCACCATGCCTGGCCTGTTTTTTTTGTTTTTTTTTTTTTGGAGATGGAGTCTCGCTCTGTCATCAGACTGGAGTGCAGTGGCATGATCTCAGCTTACTGCAACCTCCACCTCCTGGGTTCAAGCAATTCTCCTGCCTTAGCCTCCGGAGTAGCTGAGACTACAGGTGCGTGCCACCACGCCCGGCTAATTTTTGTATTTTTAGTAGAGACAGGGTTTCACCATGTTGGCCAGGATGGTCTCAATCTCTTGACCTCGTGATCTGCCCACCTCGGCTTCCCAAAGTGCTGGGATTACAGGCGTGAGCCACCGTGCCAGCCCTGGTCTGTTTTTTTAAAATTTAACTAAATGTATTAATATTTCATGTTTTTTTATTTTGTAGTAATTATAGATTCTTCACATGCAGGTGCAAGAAATATTACAGGTAGATCCCCTGTACCCTTTACCCAGTTTCCGCCACTGGCGACATCTTACCAAATGATAATATAATATCACAACCAGGATATTAACATGATGACCTTATAGAACATTTCCACCGCCAAAAGGGTCCCTCATATGATCCCTTTATAGCCACATCCACTTCCCTCTCCCTACCCCCTTTTAGCCCTTGGCAATCACAATAGTTTGTTTTTCATTACTATCATTTTGTTATTTCAAGAATGTTACATAAATGGAATGGTCCACACAAAAGTGTATACGCTTTTGGGATTGGCTTCTTTTTACTCAGCATAATCCTCTGGACGTTCATCCCGGTTGTTACATGTATCAAAGTTTGTTCCTTTTTTATTTCTTCCTGTATTTTATGGTATGCATGCACCACAGTGTGTTCAACTGCTCACCTGTTGAATCTGAGTTGTTGCCAGTTTTTTGCTGTTATGAATAAAGCTGTTATACACTTCATGTACAGATTTGTGTGAACGCTTTGTGGGAGCATTTCTCTGGGGAAGATGCCCAGGAGAGCAGTTTTGGGGTCACAGGGTAGTGGCATGTTTAGTTTTTTAAGAAACTGCCAAATTGTGTTTCTAGTGTGACTGTATCATTTTACATTCCCACCAGTAATCTACGACTGATCCAGCTTTTCCCCATCCTCGCCAGCACTGGGTACTGTAGTTACTCTTGTTTATTTTAGTCATTGGGATAGTTGTGTCATGATAGTTAATTGTCATTTGTAAACTTTGCATTTTCCTAATGGCTAATGATGTTGAGCATCTCATGGGCTTGTGATCTGTATATCCTCTTCAGCAAAATGTTTGTTCATGTTTTCTGCCCATTTTCTAATTGGATACCATGATTTTTTTTTTTTCTTTGAGATAGAGTCTCACTCTGTTGCCCAGGCTGGAGTGCAGTGGCACAAACTTGGCTCACTGCAGCCTCCACCTCTTGGGTTCACGCCATTCTCCTGCCTTAGCCGCCTGAGTAGCTGGGACTACGGGCACCCACCACCACATCCGGCTAATTTTTTGTATTTTTAGTAGAGACAAGGGTTTCACCGTGTTAGCCAGGATGGTCTCCATCTCCTGACATCGTGATCCACCCGCCTTGGCCTCCCAAAGTGCTGGGATTACAGGCGTGAGCCACTGCGCCCAGCCAGATTTTTTTGTTTTAACTGTTGAATTCTGTGAGTTCTTTATATATACTAGAAACTAGTTCTTTGTTGGATATGTGGTCTGTAAATATGTTCTTCCAGTCTCTCTTTTATCTTTTCAACCTTATAACAGGGTCTTTCACAGAGCAAAAGTTTTACATTTTGATGAAGTCCAACTTATTAATTTTCCCTTATATAGATCATGCTTTAGATGTCAAAATTATTTGCCTGGAGCCAGTTCTTTTTTTTTTTTTTCTTTGAGACGGAGTCTTGCTTTGTTGCCCAGGCTGGAGTGCAATGGTGCAATCTTGGCTCACTGCCACCTCTGCCTCCCAGATTAAAGTGATTCTCCTGCCTCAGCCTCCCAAATAGCTGGGATTATAGGCACGTGCCACCACGCCCAGCTAATTTTTGTATTTTTAGTAGAAACGGGGTTTCACCATGTTGCCCAGGCTGGTCTTGAACTCCTGACCTCAAGTGATCCACCTGCCTCAGCCTCTCAAAGTACTGGGATTACAAGTGTGAGCCACTGTGCCCAGCTGCCTAGAGCCAGTTCTTTACGATTTTCTCTGATATTTTTCCCAAAAGTCTTATAGTTTTACATTTACGTTTAAGTGTGTGATCCATTTTCAGTTAATTTTTGCAAAAGTTGTGAGACTTGGGTCGGTTACTTTTGTTGTGGATGTCCAGTTGCTCCATTGTTGGAGAGGGTATCCTTTCTCTATTGAATCACTTTTCTACTTTTGTGAAAATCAGTTGGGGCTGGGCATGGTGGCTCACACCTGTAAGCCCACCACTTTGGGAGGCTGAGGCCAGAGGATGGCAGCCTGGACAACATGGCAAGATCCTGTCTCTACAAAAAATACAAAAATTAGCTGGGTATGGTGGTGCACACTTGTGATCCCAGCTACTTGAGACGCTGAGGTGGGAGGATTGTGTGAGCCTCGGAGGTCAAGTCTGCAGTGATCTATAATAACACCATTGCACTCCAGCCTGCGTGACAGAGCAAGACCCTGTCTCTATTAAAAAAGTAAAACTCAGTTGGGCATACTTTTATTCTGGGTTCTCCATTTTGTGTCTTTGATCTATATGTCTATCCCTCTGACAATACCTCATACTGTTGATTATGGTAGCTTTGTAATGTCTTGAAATCAGGTAGACCGATTCTTCCCACTTTATTATTCTTTTCCAAAATTGTTTCAGCTAGTCTGGTTCCTTTGACTTCCCACATAAATACATCTACAAATAAATCTTCTGGGATTTGATAGGAATTGTGTTAAACCTGTAAATCAATTTGGGGAGAATTGACATGTTTTTACTATGTTGAATCTTCTAATCCATAAACATGGTATGGGTCTCCATTTATTGAGATCTTTGATTTCTTTCATCAGCATTTTGTAGTTTTCAGCATACAAACCCTGTACCTGCTTGTTAGATTTACACCTAAGTACTTATTTTTTAATTTTGAGCAATTGTAAATGATACTGTATTTTTAATTTTGGTGTTTTTGTGTTCATTGCTAGCATATTGAAATGCAATTGATTTTCATAGGTTTGCCTTATACCTTGCACCTTTGCTAAACTCACTTATTAGTTCTAGGAGGATTTTTTGTTTGTTGTAGATTCCTTGGGGTTTTTCAATGTCAACAATCATGTCATCTACAAATAGGGACAGTTTTCTTTCTTTCTTTTTCTTTTGAGTCATTGTCATCCTCTGTTGCCCAGGCTGGAGTGCAGTGGCATGATCTTGGCTCACTGCAACCTCTGCCTCCCAGATTAAAGCGATTCTCCTGCCTTAGCCCCCTGAGTAGGTGGGATTACGGGCATCCTAATTTTTTCGTATTTTTAGTGGAGATGGGGTTTCACCATGTTGGCCAGGCTGGTTCTGAATACCTGACCTCAAGAGATCCATCCACCTTGGCCTCCCAAAGTGCTAGGATTACAGGCATCAGCCACTGTGCCCAGCCGGGACAGTTTTAGTTCTTCATTTCTGATCTGTGTGCCTTTTATTTCCTTTTCATGTCTTATTACACTGGCTAGAAATTCTAACACTATATTGAATAAAAGTGCTGAGAGTAGACATCTTTGCCTTGTTCCTGATCCTAGGTGGAAAGCATTCAGTCTTTTTTTTTTTTTTTTTCCTTTTTTGAAGATGGAGTCTCACTCTATCACCCAGGCTGGAGTGCAGTGGCACAATTTCGGCTCACTGCAACCTCCGCCTCCCGGGTTCAAGAAATTCTCCTGCCTCACCCTCCCAAGTAGCTGGGATTACAGGTGCACACCACCACGCCTGGCTAATTTTTTGTATTTTAGTAGAGATGGGGTTTCACTGTGTTGCCCAGGCTGGTCTCGAACTCCTGAGCTCAGGCAATCTGCCCGCCTCAGCCTCCCAAAGTGCTTGGATTACAGGTGTGAGCCACCATGCCCGGCCAAGCATTCAGTCTTTAACCATTAATTATATAATGTTAGCTTTTGGGAGTTTTTGTAGATCCTCTTTAGCAAGTTGAAGAATTTCCCCTCTATTCCAGTTTTTCTAAGATTTTTTTCCTGAGAAATGTCTCTCTATTCCAGTCTTTACCATGAGTGGATTTTTACTTTGTCTAATGTTTTCTCTGCATTGATAGATGTGATTATGTGACTTTTCTTAGCCTGTTAATATGGTAGATTATATGGAGTGATTTTTCATATCTTGAACCTGCCTTGTACCTTCTAAAGTTCACTTGGTCATGGTATATGATTATTTTAATATATTACTGAATTCTATTTGCTAGCGTTTTGTTAAGAATTTAAAAATCTGTATTCACGAGGGCCTGTAGTTTGCATTTTTTGTACTGACATTTTCTGGTTTTAGTATCAGGATAATACTACTTCATAAAGTAAATTGGGAAGTATTCCTAATTTTTCTTTTTTTTCTGGAAGAAATTAGGTAAAGTTTGTGTTAATTCTTCATTAAATATTTGGTAGAATTCTGAGTGAAATTTTCTCTACTTAGAGTTTTGTTTGTTTGGTGTGAAAGGGTGAGTTTAAAAAATTTTCAAATTCACATTTCCCTAATTGTTATAGGGCTACTCATATTACCTGCTTAATATTGAGTGAGTTTTATTTTTCAAGCAGTTGGTCCATGTCTTCTAAACTGTCAAATTTTATGTGTGTATAGATATTCATAGTATTCCCCTTAATCCTTTTGAGTCTGTGGGGTCTGTAGTGATATCCCCAGTTTCATTCCTGCCATTGGTAATCTGTATTTTCTTTCTCTTTTTTTGTTAGAAGTTTGTCAATTTTATAATTTTTTTTTTCCTGAACCAGCTGTTTGTCTCACTTGTTTACTGTTTTTTTTTTTTCCCATTTCACTGAGTTCTGCTCATCTTTATTATTTCCTTATCTGAAAAACAGAGCTAGTCTTACCCATCTCCTACAGTGTGAGAATTAAGTGAAATGACAAATACACGTGCCTAGGACAGAAGCAGAAGTGTAGATTATTTTGTAAAATGTTATTTCCCACCCCCCTGCCCTGAACTATCTCCCTTAATAGAATTGCCTACTTAGGAATCATGGCAGTTAAAAAAAAAAAAAAAATCTACCTGCCTCAGTGTGGAGTGCCTTGCCCAGTGTTTCAGGCTTTGCTTTTTTAAGATTTTTCTTTTTTTCAAAATCACGCTTGACTCATGTTATGTCTAGATTCACATATACATAAATTTGAGAGGAATAAGTATAGTTTAGTATTGCAAACTACTCCTCGGCCACCATGGCTCCTGTTGCAAACACTGCGGTGATTCATGAACATTCCAGAACCACCTGCTGGGATGGAAAGAAAAAGAAAATGGAAAATGGAACTTGGTGCCTCTGGCAAAGTGTAAGAATGTATTATATTCATCCTATCTGAAACCAGTTTAACAGACTGAATCATTTGTGTGATCTGTTATCAAAGCCCCTCCCAGCTTTGCACTCCGTATTCCCAATCAGGCCAGTCTCCACTGTGGGCAGTGGTACAACCCACAAACCCTCACAGCCTTCAGACCCTGTCCCTTTCGTTTCAAGGACAAGGAAAAGAGATGTGAAGTGTTTCTTGGGGCCCAGATGGTGTTATTTGTAACAGTTGATGGTTAGGGTTACAAGATTATATATTCCCACATAGAATATCCCATATAGAATATTCACACATTATATCTAAGTATTACTTTATATATTTATATATATTTAAATATATTACAAACATGTATATATTTATGTAATATAAATATAACAAAATATATGATAAAATATATATTATATATTACTCGTGTATATATAATAAAGCCATGCCTCCAATTTCAATCCAACCACTCAGGGTTCTTTCTAGCCTTGCCCCTTTCTCTGTTTGTAACCATCATCTCTGGTAGTAGTGAGAAACATGCCTCTCATTATCCTCAATGTATGTGCCTATTTGCTCAATATAGCCAATCTCTCAAATCCTTCTCCCACCTGCCACCTGCACCCAACTCCCCATTCCCCACCCGCCAGCCTCACTGACCAACCCACCCTTCTGCATGGCTCCATAACATCCTTTCACTGCCCCATACTCAGCTACCATGCTGACCCTTTGCCCTGGGAAGGGAAAGAAAATTGGGCACAGGAGCTTTTTAAAAATGGTACATTATAAAGCCAATGAAATGTGGTTCTTACTTCTAGTTGTTTGCATTATCAAAAAGCAGGATTTCCTGCTTTCTTTGTTGAGAAAGGTACTTCTTATTGCCTAGGAAAGTTTTGTTTTATTTTTTTTTTTGAGACAGGGTCTCACTATGTTGCCCAGGCTGGTCTCCAACTTCTGGGTTCAACCCATCCTCCTGCCTTAAGCCTTCAGAGTAGCTGGGAATATAGGTGTGAGCCACTGTACCTGGCATGTTGCCTAGAAATGTTGAAGTGGGGGCGAATGAGAAATGCTGTCTGTGCAGGTAACTTGGTCAGGTTCCAGTATCCCACACTCCCTTATGGAAGAGGAAAAAAGGGAAAGAATTGTAGGATCCCTCCGTATGACAAGTTTTATGTTCCAGAAGAAGGTTCTGCTTTTCTGGTTCTGTACAATCATCACGTTGGATGGAAGGGAAGCTGGAAGTCTTTCCACTGAATTCATGGAATGTTAAAGTTCCAGTCCTTGAACTTGGGTGTGACCTGAAATGTTCAAGTTTGTCAGTGGAAAACATGATCTGATCTCTTATGCTGCTTTTCCTGGCTGCTGACACAAAGTAGATTCTCGGTGTTGTGTGTTCTCTTTTCCTGAAAGTTTGTGCACGTTACTGAGTTTGCCATTGAATTGTCGTTGTTTACATATTGATTTCCACTTCAAAAAGTAGTTTAATACTGTGAAAGTACTGTTTCTAAGCAAGTCACAGTACAAATGCTCAGAGTAGAAGTATGTACTCTCGATACTTCCCTCTTCCCCCTTGACAGTGGAATCCTGCTGGGATTTTCTCAGTGCTGTTTGGATGGGACATTTATCCTTATTTGATCAATCCCAAAAGGCAGCCCAGCTGTGGAAATTAGTTTTGGAACATTAAGTCAAGAAGTTAGTTTTGGAACATTAAGCCAAGAAGTTTACAATAAATTAAATTAAATTTGTTTATGTCTTCATTTGAGACAGGGTCTTGCTCTGTCGCCCAGGATGCAGTGCAGTGGTATGATCATGGCCCACTGCAGCCTTGACTGCCTGGTCTCAAGTGATCCTCCCACCTCAGCCTCTTGAATAGTCTGGATGGACCACAAGCATGCACCACCATGCCTGGATAATTTTTTATTTTTGTAGAGACGGAGTCTTACTATGTTGCTTAGGCTGGTCTTGAACTCATGGGCTCAAGCAATCCTCCTGTCTTGGCCTCCTAAAGTGCTAGGACTACAGGTGTGAGCCACTGTGCCTGGCCCCAACATATATTTAATAACCTACATTGCAGAGAATTACATTAGGAACCATGTGTGGGGGACTTGCACTGTCTTACTTGTTTCAAGAAAAAAAAAAAGAACTTAGAAAATGTTTACCTGATAAAAAATTAGAGTTTGAAAGAACAGATTTTTTTTTTTTTTTGAGATGGAGTCTAGCTCTGCCGCCCAGGCTGGAGTGCAGTGGCATGATCTCGGCTCACTGCAACCTCTGCCTCAGTGTTCAACCGATTCTCCTGCCTCAGCCTCGCTTGAACCCAGGAGGCAGAGGTTGCAGTGAGCCAAGATCGTGCCACTGCTCTCCAGCCGGGGCTGGAAAATAAGACTTGCACATAGTCAATGCAGTAATGAGAAGACCGTAAGAAAAGTCTGTGTAAGAGAGGGCGCAGGCATGACTTTGTTCTGTCCTCTCAGCCACATCCTGGCTGTGTGACCTTAAGCAAATTAACCCACCAACTACCACCATTCCTTCTGTTGGGAGGAGCCAAGTCTGTGGGAGTGGAAAAATCACTGAGAAGCAGCCAAACTCTAGGACCTTGCTGTAGAAAGGGCCTACACACCTTACTGTAGAAAGGGTCCTAGAGTTTGGCTTATTTTGGCTTCTGGGGATCACTATGTTTCCTTGCAAACCATTCCTCCGGGCGCGGTGGCTCACACCTGTAATCCCAGCACTTTGGGAGGCCGAGGCAGGCAGATCATGAGGTCAGGAGTTCGAGATCATCCTGACTAACATGGTGAAACTCTATTGCTACTAAAAATACAAAAATTAGCCGGGTGTGGTGGTGCACGCCTGTAATCCCACGTATTCAGGAGGCTGAGGCAGAAGAATCACTTGAACCCGGGAGGCGGAGGTTGCAGTGAGCCGAGATCACGCCACTGTACTCCAGGCTGGACGGCAGAGCTAGACTCCATCTCAAAAAAAAAAAAAAAGAAAGAAAAAAAAATCTGTTCTTTCAAACTCTAATTTTTTTTTTTTTTAAATCAGGTAAACACTTTCTAAGTTTTATTCTTTTTTTTTTTGGAACAAGTAAGACAGTTTACTTATTCAAAATGTAAACGGTTATAGTGAAAAGTTTTGCTCCTGCCCCTTTGCCCAACCACCAAATTCACCCACCAGTGGCGGGGAATGTGGTATCTTTCTAGAGCTATTCAGTGTGTCTGGAAGCAAAGGGATATCCTCTACCTTTCTGTACGCAAATAGTAACATAAACGGACACACCATTCTGCACTTGCGCGTTTTCTCTTTTCAGTGTATTTTGGAGATCATTCCTATCATTCCATAAAGAGCCTCCTCATCTGGTCCCCATCTCTCTGGCACTTGTTTTATGATTTCTCAGTGGTTACTGATAGCAGTTCATAGCCTCATTCACAAGTTATCTCAGTGAATATTCACAGTGTTTGGGGTTTAATTTCCCTGGGCCAGGATATTTACATTCATGAGATGATTTCCTTGGACTTTAGTTCCTCCCACTAAGGTTTGAGCTACACTTTGCAAATGGACAAAGACCATTTTTGGGTGTATATGCCTGAGGGAAGAAAGAAAAACAAAGCTGAAAGAGCATCCAGAGGGTTTGTCTTCACCATTGTAAACACCCAGCTCCTTTTCAGGGCTAACTTTTCAGACCGCTTTCCGAGGTTCCTGCCCACTCCTGTTCTCCCAAGGCCTCCCAAGGCCGTGTGCCCTATTTTCAGTTTCTATATATGCCCTCATGTTTTCCTGAGCACATCAAGAATGCCTGCACAGTTACACTGGTTTATTTAGGAACCGTCCCCTTTCTTCTTCAGTCTGTCAGTTACTCATCTGGGGTCAGACTCACAATTCTGCAAATGTTTTAGCCTCTTGGAGGAGCATCATGTGTGACGTTGGACAAGCTGCTTAGCGTCTCGTCTCTCAGCTGGTTTCCTCATCTATAAGATGGAGTTAATTGTGCCCATTACAGAGAATTGTGACAAGCAAATGAAATGACACATCTGAGGAACTAAGAGCAGAACCTGAAATATAGATATTTTTATAAAATGTGATTTTCCCCTCAAATCATCTTCCTTAACAGAATATCCTACTTAGGAATTATGGCAAAACAAAAACAAACTTAAAAAAATCCACCTGCCTTAGACTCTTGGGCATCTTCTAAGACTCTTCAAGTTTTGCTTTCTTTCTTAATTTCCTTTAAAAGGTTTTTTTTAAAAAAAAAAAATTAAGTCTTTATTTCATTTATTTATTATTATGTTTTTTGAGACAGAGTCTCACTCCATTGCCCAGGCTGGAGTGCAGTGGCACGATCTTGGCTCACTGCAACCTCTGCCTCCCGGGTTCAAGCGATTCTCATACCTCAGCCTCCTGTGTAGCTGGGATTACAGGTGCATGCCACCAAGCCCAGCTAATTTTTGTATTTTTACTAGAGATGGGTTTTTGGCATGTTGATTAGGCTGGTCTCGAACTCCTGACCTCAAATGATCCACCCCTCAGCCTCCCAAAGTATTAGGATTACAGGCGTGAGCCACTGCACCCAGCCCTTTATTTTATTTTATTTTTCTGCAACAGGGTCTGACTCTGTTGCCCAGGCTGGAGTGCAGTGGTGCAATCGTGGCTCACTGCAGCCTAGAACTCCTGGGCTCAAGCAGCCCTCCCACCCCAGCCTCCTACGTAGCTGGGACTACAGGTGGGCGCCTTCACACCCAGCTAAATTTTGTTTGTAGAGATGGGGTGTCACTATGTTGCCCAGGCTGACCTTGAACTCATGTTCAATCAGTCTTCCTGCCTTAGCCTCCCAAAGTGCTGGGATTACAGGCATGAGCCACCAGGCCTAGCCTGAGTTAATTTTTTTTTTTTTTTTAGAGTTTCCATATACCCCCTGCCCCCACACATGTACAGCCTCTCCCATTCTCAACATCCCCCACCAGAGTGGTACATTTACGTGACAGATCATTATCACCCAAAGTCCATAGTTCAAGTTTGACTTTACTTTTGGTTTTATACATTCTGTGGGTTTGAATGAATGTATAATGCCATGTATCTGCAATTGTAATGTCACACAGAGTAGTTTCACTGCCCCCAAAATCCTCTATGCTCTGTCCTTTCATCCTTCCCTCATCCCTAGCCCCTGGAAGCCACTGACCTTTTTACTGTCCCATAGTTTTGCCTTTCCTGGAATGTCATATAGTTGGAATCACACAATATGTGGACTCTTTAAATTGGCTTCTTTCACTTAGTAATACACATTTAAGGTTCCTCCATGTCTTTTCATGCTTGATAGTTCATTTCTTTCTAGCACTGAATAATATTCCATTTTCTGGATGTACCACAGTTTATTGATCCATTCCCCTACTGAAGGACATATTGGTTGCCTCCAAGTCTTGGCAATTATGAATAAAGCTGCTATAAATATTCGTGAAGCTTTGCTTTAAGATGACATGGTTTTTTCTCCCCAAGTTACCATTGCTTATTAACCAGTTCTTTTTTGGTCAAAATTAAATTTTTCCATTTTTGGCTCCAACTAGTAAAAATAGGGCCAGATTTTGACTTAATAGATGAAAGAATATTCTGGTTAGCTGCAGAAATTTAGAGACAAGCATGTTGCTCCAGGAAGTAAGGAACTCCATGTGATTGCTAGAGAGGCACTCATTCTCTGCAAGTGGAGGAGCTGTGGAGTGACAGGATTGGAAGACTTTCATCAGGGTCCTTTCCAACCCTGAAGGGGTTGCTATTAAGGTCAAAGACCTGTTCTTGGCTATATTTTCTTGTATCCTCCCATGTGGGAAGCTCTATTCCAGGCCCTTGGGTTACAAGAGAGACAAAGTCCCTAATGATTCCCAAGCCTGCATCTATGGTCCCAACTTGCCCCTTGTACTCCAGAAACACTCTTCCCACTGTTTGCTGAAAATGCCTGGGGAATGTTCTGCATGTGTACTCATTCATTCCTTCAATACATATTTAGTGTCTGCTGTGTTCCAGGCATCTTTCTGGGTGCTAGGGATGCAACAGTTAACAACAACAAAACTCCCTGCTCTCATGGATTTTACATTTCATTCTCAACATGTTACTTAACCAAACCCATCATCCTCATTTCATCATAGAGTTGTTTAACTGCTTCCTCTAGCGTCTGGATTTGTCCTAACCGAGGTGGCATTTCTCAGTCCCCCAGATACATTCTAGTGTTCTCTTTATTAACTTGCTTTCTCTCAACATGTAATTGTCATTTACAGTTGCATCTTACACTTCTTTTTATTTCCTTTTTTTTTTTTTTTTGAGATGAAGTCTTGCTCTTGTCTCCAGGCTGGGGTGCAATGGTGCGATCTCGGCTCACTGCAACCTCCACCTCCCCAGTTCAAGCAATACTCTGGCCTCAGCCTACTGAGTAGGTGGGATGACAGGTGCCTGTCACCATTCCCGGCTAATTTTTCGTATTTTTAGTAGAGATGGGGTTTCACTACGTTGGCCAGGCTGGTCTTGAACTCCTGACCTTGTGATCCACCTGCTTCGGCCTCCCAAAGTGCTGGGATTACAGTTGTGAGCCACCGCACCTGGCCCACTTCTTTTTATTTCTTTTGCATTCCCCTGACTTCATCCAATACAGCATCTCTCACCTAAAGCACAGTGGCTTCCTAACGTGAGTTGAACCCAACTCACTGGAGCTGCTGGCTGCTCATTCGGCAAGCAGGCACCTCCTGAGTATGGGCGATGATGTCCCCTTTATCTCCTCTCGTTCAAAGACCGCGTCTTTGCGAGCTTGCCAGGCTCCCTCAGGCTTCCGTCATGCTAATTGATTCAGAGCGAGGACATGGCTCTTTTGGCGTTGGAAATAATACATAAAGTCTTGAAGGCTTATCTGCTCGTCTCCCTTGATTTTTTCAAGAAAGAACTTTATTGATGATAATTTACATACCATAAAATCCACCCATTTACAGTGTGCAATCCAATGAATTTTAGTACATTGACTGAGTTACAACCATCACCACAGATGAGTTTTAAAACATTCCTGTCACTCCAGAAATACCCCCTGCTGCTGTTTCCAGTCAATTATCTGTTTCTACCACCAGCTCCAGGCAACCACTAATCTGCTTTTTATCTGTATAGCTCCTCCCTTGACTCTCCCTGCCACTTCCTCAGAATTGGAGTGCTTTCTGGACTAATGTGTGTGCTATTTGCCTAAGGAACTTTTCTTCCAATTCAGTTACATAGCTTTGTGATCTTCCCTTTCACTCATTCTCCCCACGTTCAAGTTTCTCTTGGTTTTCTTTGTCGTGTGAATCTAGTCTCTGTTCACCGAGTCGGCCTTTGGCTTATTAAGAAAACGGAGTTTTTTCCCCTCCTTTAGAATATGGAAATCTTGAATAGTGTCATGTACCAATATTGTAGTGTCGTGTACAAACCAGATACTGAACATTATTTACTGAATAAAGGAATCTGAGCCCTGCTAAGGCATGGGAAATCTTGTCTTCTGTTATATTCAGCATAGCGCATGTAAAGTCACTAAATTGTTATTTTTGATAATAAATACTTTTTATTTTTTGGTAAGGAAAATGACATTGTTTTTATTAAAATGATTCATGCTTGATAGCTTAAAGAGTACAAGCAAAGTAATACCTTAAAAAGAAAAGTAGAATATGATCCAGTATTTCCACTTCTGGTTATATACCCAAAATAATTGAAAGCAGGGACTTGAAAAGATATTTGTGCACCCATGTTCTTAGCAGCATTTTTTGCAACAATTAAAAGGTGGAAGCAACCCAAGTGTCCATCAACAGATGCATGGATCAACCCAATGTGGTCTATACATATACAGAACGTCAGGCAGTCTTAAAAAGGAAGAATTTCTGACACGCGCTACAGCATGTGCTACCTCAAAGACATTATGCTGAGGAAAAGGACAAACACTGTGTGATTCCTATGAGGGACCTAGAGTCACCAAATCCATAGAGACAGAAAGCTGAATGGTGATTGCCAGCGGCTGGGGGAGGAGGGAATAGGGAGTGATTGTTTTCTGGGTACCAAGTTTCAGTTGTGCAAGATGAAAAGAGTTCTGGACATGGGGGTGGTGATGGCTGTACAACACTGTGAATGTACTTAACACCTCTGGACTGTACACTAAAAATAGTTGAGATGCCAGCCTGGCTGACACAGTGAAATCCTATCCTAATTAAAAAAAAACAAAAATTAGCCAGGCGTGGTGGCACGTGCCTGTAGTCACAGCTACTTGGGAGGCTAAGGCAGGAGAATCACTTGAACCCGGGAGGTGGAGGTTTCAGTGAGCTGAGATCACGCCACTGTACTCTAGCCTTGGTTGACAGAGTGAAACCCTGTCTCAAAAAAAAAAAAAAAAAAAAAAATTGAGATGGTCAGTTTTATGTTATATGTATTTTACCACAATTAAAAAATAAAAACAATAAAGGGAATAACAGAACAAGAACAGAGAAGTAAGTTAAAGTACTATGTGAAACACCACATCTTATTTATTTATTTATTTATTTTTTTTTTGAGACGGAGTCTCTGTCGCCCGGGCTGGAGTGCAGTGGCACCATCTCGGCTCACTGCAAGCTCAGCCTCCTGGGTTCACGCCATTCTCCTGCCTTAGCCTCCCGTGTAGCTGGGACTACAGGCGCCCGCCACCTCGCCCGGCTAGTTTTTTGTATTTTTTAATAGAGACGGGGTTTCACCGTGTTAGCCAGGGTGGTCTCGATCTCCTGACCTCGTGATCCACCCGCCTCGGCCTCCCAAAGTGCTGGGATTACAGGCTTGAGCCACCGCGCCCGGCCTCGAAACACCACATCTTAGAAACAACCAGTGTTTTCCACAAGAATATTCTTTATAGGAGGGAAAAAAAAAAAAAAAAAAAAAAAAAAAGCCTGGGCAACATGGCAAAACCCCATCTCTTCCAAAAATACAAAACTTTAACCAACCGTGGTGGTATGTGCCTGTGGTCCCAGCTACTCAGGAGGCTGAGGCAGGAGGATTGCTTGAGTCCAGGAAGTTGAGGCTGTAGTGAGCTGTGATGGCACCACTGCACGCCAGCCTAGGTGACAGAGCAAGACCAAGTTTAAAAAAAAAAAAAAGAAAAAAAAAGTCTGGGTGTGGTGGTGGCTCACGCCTGTAATCCCAGCACTTTGGCAGGCCGAGGTGGGCAGATCACTTGAGGTCAGGTGTTTGAAACCAGCCTGGCCAACATGGTGAAACCCTGTCTCTACTAAAAATACAAAATTTAGCTGGGCATGGTGGTGCGTGCCTGTAATCCCAGCTACTCGGGAGGCTGAGGCACGAGAATAGCTTGAACCTGGAGGTGGAGGTTGAGCCACTGCACTGCAGCCTGGGCAACAGAGTAAGACTCTGCCTCAAAAAAAAAAACAAACAAAAAAGCAACCAGTGTTAAACTATGGGGATGGTTTTCTTTTCTTTTCTTCTTTTTTTTTTTTTTTGAGATAGAGTCTTGCTCTGTTGGCTAGGCTGGAGTGCAGTGGCATGATCTCAGCTCACTGCAAGCTCTGCCTCCTGGGTTCACACCATTCTCCTGCCTCAGCCTCCCGAGTAGCTGGGACTACAGGTGCCCGCCACCACGCCCGGCTAATTTTTTTTTGTATTTTTTTTTTAGTAGGGGCGGGGTTTTACCATGTTAGGCGGGATGGTCTCCATCTTCTGACCTCATGATCTGCCCAGCTTGGCCTCCCGAAGTGCTGGGATTACAGGCGTGAGCCACTGCGCCCGGCCACTATGGGGATGGTTTTCTAAGCATCTCTTTCAGCGGTGATATCATTGTAACGACAAATACCAGTACAGCTTTAGAGTAGGGGGAATCCAGCCAGAGTCCTTGAGAGGAGGCCTGCAGCAGGGGTGGGGGCTGATCACGCAAGGCAGGAAAGCTGTCCGTACCTGCAGCAGTGAGTGCCTGATAGGCCTGTGGGGCGGCTTCAGTGCCCACCACAGGGCGTGGGGGAGCCCAGGCACCAGGGAGCCTCCTTCTGCCATTGAGTGGAGGGAGGTGCCTAGGCTGCTGAGGTTGAGCTTCCCAAGGGGGTTCTGTAGAGGAGAGAACATAAAGAGCACACGATGTGAGTTCACTGAGAGTCCTCACTTTGAGAAAAGGTGACACACTCCTGGGACTCCCAGAAACACTGGGGGAACTTTGCAGTGGGGACGATGGTTAAGTCATAGTAGTAAATGACTAGAGCCAGAAAAATATTATTTAATACAATTTTTTCTTTCTCTCTTTTCTTTTTTTTTTTTTTTTTTGAGGCAGGATCTCTCTCTGTCACCCAGGCTGGAGTACAGTGGTGTGATCACAGCTTACTGCTGCCTTGACCTCCTGGGCTCAAGTGATTCTCCTGCCTCAGCCTCCCAAGTAGCTGGGACTACAGGTGCATACCATCATGCTCGGCTAATTTTTTAACTTTTTGTAGAGATGGGGTCTTCCTGTCTTGCCCAGGCTGGTCTTGAACTACTGAGCTCAAGCGATCCTCCTGCCTTGCCTCCCAAAGTGCTGGGATTGCAGGTGTGAGCCACTGTGCCCAGCCAGTACTATTAACATGACCCCATTTGTACCCCTAGACTTGTTGGTCTAGGGAAACATGAGACACACAAATAATATAGGAAGGTATTCAGCCTATGCTTTTCCTTTATATATAAGTGAACTTCAAAATATTGAAGGCCAATGATGACTTTGATTTTTCTTTTTTAGCAATAGGGTTTTGCTATGTTGCTTAGGCTAGACTGGAGCTCCTGGGCTCAGGCAATCCTCCTGCCTCAGCCTCCCAAATAGCTGGGGCTACTGGCATGAATTACTATGCCTGGCTCAATGAAGGTTTTTTATGTTTGTACCAAGCTCTCAAAGAAAGCAGTGGGCAGATAATAGAGGTGTCACAGGCTAGGAGGATGGATCACCTAATGAATCAGTGACTGAGACAAGTACAGAGGTTTTTTTGTGTATAGTTTTATAGTGATTGATATTAGTCTTCTTCCATTTAGATTATAACAAGGTTATTCATATTTAAGTTAAGCCCTATTAAGGATAAAAACATATTCTAATTCAAGAAGGATGCTCAAGATTCTGTCCTTAAAGATATTCCATATTTTATAGTTTCCTATTGTAAGAAACTATTTGTTTTCTCTGACTCCTGAAATGTTGATTTCTCTTTGAAGATTCTGTGTCCAGCTTCTGCTGGAGACAAAGCTTCTACTGGAGACAAAGTGGTTTAGTGTAGGAAGAATGAGTGCTTTGGTGGCAACAGGCCTGCATTAAATTTCAGCTCCCTACTTTTAATCTATATGACCTTGGGCAAGATAGCCTAATCGCTCTGAACCCTGGTCTCTTGCTTGTAAGTAGAGAAAAAGAATGGCTACTGGGTCAGACCACACCTGATCTGCTGGACTGTAACACTCAGGAAGTGTGCCATGTGCATAACAGAACAGAAAGTAGGTGACTCAGAGGGTGTTTAATTCAGGGGTTCAGCATGCCAAAAAGGATGCAGGTTCTTTCCATCTTCTTGGTCGACCACCCTGAGTGTGCTGGCCTGGCCCTCTGGCCAGCTCCCCTCATCATCACAAGATAACTGCTAGAGTTCTGGCAACCTCAAACAGAGGACAGAGTCCCATGGAAGAAGAGGGTTTCAGCATTTTTTTAAGAACAAGAGAACTTTCCCCAGCCCTCCTCCCAGCAGACCTCTCTTCAAATGTTCTTGGCCAGAACTGGGTCTCATAGCATCCTTGACCTAGTCACTAGCAAGGAAAATGGAATCACCAGGATTAACGTAGGCTGCGCATGAAGGATCCACTCCTCAGCTAAGAACAGGCCACCTTCTCTCAGGGCCAGCTGCCTGGCAGGAAGGAAGGAAGATGTGGGAAACGGCTGACAGGCAGGTAGTCCACAGAGACTGCCACACCTGTTTTGTGGTGTTCATTTAAGCTCAAGTTTATTATTTGTATCAGGAATGTTTAAAAAATCAATGGGCTTTATCTTTTAGACCTATTGTAGGTTTATAGAAAAATTAGTGGAAAGTATAGAAAGTTTCCATATATACCCCCTCACCATCACCTCCAAATTCCCAAGTTACTAACTTCTTGCATTAGGGTGATGTATTTCTTAGAATTGATGAGTCAGCCTAGATACATTATTAATAACTGAAGTCCATAGTTTATGTTAGGGTTCACTTTTGGTGTTGTACATTCTGAGTTTTGACATGTATCCACCATTACAGAGTCATACAGAGTAGTTTACCTGCCCTAAAGATCTCCTGTGCTCCACCCATTCATCCTTCCTCCTAAGTACCTGGCAGCCACTGATCGTACTGTCTCTACAGTTTTGCTTTTTTGTCAGATAGCTGGAATGATATAGTGTGTGGCCTTTTCAGACCGGCTTCTTTCACTGAGCAATATGCATTTAAGGTTCCTCCATGTCTTTTTGTGTCTTGATCATTTCTTTTTAGTGCTGAATAATATTCCATTATATGAATGTACCACAGTTTATCATTCAACTATTGAAGGATATTTTTGTTGCTTCCAAGTTTTGGCAATTATGAATAAAACTGCTATAAACATTAATGTGCAGGTTTTTGTGTAGACCTAAGTTTTCAGCTCATTTGGGTAAATACCAAGAAGCTCAATTGCTGGATCTTATGATAAGAATATGTTTAGTTTTGTAAGAAACTGATGCCGGGCACAGTGGTTCACGCCTGTAATCCAGGAACTTTGGGAGGCTGAGGAAGGCAGATCACGAGGTCAGAAGTTCAAGACTAGCCTGGCCAACATGGCGAAACCCTGTCTCTACTAAAAATATGAAATATTAGCTGGGCGTGGTGGCGGGTGCCTGTAATCCCAGCTACTCAGGAGGCTGAGGCAGGATAATTGCTTGAACTGGGGAGGCAGAGGTTGCAATGAGCTGAGATTGCACCACTGCACTCCAGCCTGGGCAATAAGAGTGAAACTCCATCTCAAAAAACAAAACAAAACAAAACAAAACTGACCAACTGTCTTTCAAAGTGGTTGTACCATTTTGCATTTCCACCAGCAATGAATGAGAGTTTCTGTTGTTCTGCATCCTTGTCAGCATTTGGTGGTGTCAGTCTTTTGGATTTTCACCATTCTAATAGGTGCATAATAGTATGGATCGTGATTTTTTTTTTTTTTTTTGAGATGGAGTTTTGCTCTTTTTGCCCAGGCTAGAGTGCAGTGGCATGATCTCGGCACACTGCAAGCTCTGCCTCCCAGGTTCAAGTGATTCTCCTGCCTCGGCCTCCTGAGTAGCTGGGATTACAGACATGCACCACCATACCCGGCTAATTTTGTATTTTTAGTAAAGACAGGTTTTCTCCATGTTGGTCAGGCTGGTCTCAAACTCCCAACCTCAGGTGATCCGCCTGCCTCGGCCTCCCAAAGTGCTGGGGTTACAGGTGTGAGCCACCGCGCCCAGCTATGGACCATGATTTAAAAAAAAAATATTGGCACAAGGAAATTTGAACTCTGGCTATTTGGTAACAAATTATTGCTAATAATTTTTAGTTTAGATAATGGAATTGTGTGTGTGTGTGTGTTTAAAGGGTTCTTATCTTTAGAAATCCATGCTGAAATATTTACCAATGAAATAGGATGTCTTGGATTTGCTTCAAAATAATTGAAGCTAGAGGAAGAAGTGGGTGATAGATGAAAAAAATTGGCTCCGAGTTGGAAACTATTGAAACTGAGTTGAGAGGCACATGGAGGGCCGTTATATTAGTTCTCTTTAGTTTTGTATATGTTGCAGTTTTTCATAAAAGGTTTTACTAATTAAAGTTTAATCGTGTATTATTTAAAAATGATGGAGACAGGGTGCAATGGCTCATGCCTATAATCCCAACACTTCAGGAGGCCAAGTAGGGAAAATTGCTGGAGGCCTGGAGTTCAAGGCCAGTCTGGGCAACATAGTGAGATCTCATCTTTACAAAAAATTTTTAAAAATTAGTTGGGTATGATGACATGAGGCTATAATCCCATCTACTTGGGAGGGAGGCTGAGGCGGGAGGATCATTTGAGCCCAGGAGTTTCAGACTACGGTGAGCAATAATCATGCCACTGCATTCAAGCCTGGGCAACAGAGCAAGACTCTGTCTTAAAACAAGAAAAAAGACAGACACTTTGGTGTTTAGTAAAAATTAGGAACTGTCTTCTGGTCCCACCTTCTGCTTTAGTTCTTAACAGTATTCTGAGGAATAAATGAATATTTGTTGAATATATATATATTAGAGTTTATTATTCAAGGAATCTTCCTAGAAACTGAAGATTTTTGGTAATATGATAAATTGTACTTGAAATTATTATTTTTAGAGATAGGGTGTCACTCTGTGGCCCAGGCTAGAGTATGGTAGTGCAATCATAGCTCACTGCAACCTAGAACTCCTGGGCTCAAGTGGTTCTCCCACCTCAGCCTCCCGAGTAACTGGAACTACAGGTGCACACTACCACACTTGGCTAATTTTTTATTTTTTCTAGAGATAGGGTCTTGTGCTGTTTCCCAGGCTGAATTTTACTTTAAATTATTTTAACATTTATGTATTTTTCCAAATAAATGTATTTTTAACTCAAAAGCAAAACGCAGTACATGTGCACTAGAAAAAAATAAAAATAAATATGGACAAGCAATAAAAGAACTTATATAAAGGACATCACAATCTTGCCTACTCAGAGAGGGCCACTCTCAATCAGTGCCTTGAGTTATAATTTTTGAAAAACCTTTCCTTCTTATCCAGGTATCTGTGTCTATATAGTTTTTGTTTATGTACAACAATTTAGAATTATATTCTTTTTTTTTTTTGAGACAGAGTTTTACTCTTGTTGCCCAGGTTGGAGTGCAATGGCATGATCTCAGCTCACTGCAACCTCTGCCTCCCAGGTTTAAGCGATTCTCCTGCCTCAGGCTCCCGAGTAGCTGAGATTACAGGCACCCGCCACCAAGCCCAGCTATTTTTTTTTTGTATTTTTAATAGAGACGGGGTTCCACCATGTTGGCCAGACTGGTCTCGAACTCCTGACCTCAGGCAATCCCGCCTGCCTCGGCCTCCCAAAGTGCTGGGATTACAGGGGTAGGCCACCGCACCCAGCGAATTATATTCTTAACATATGTGTTGTTTTGCTTTGTAACTTAATATCTCTGACACATTGCTTTAGAGACTGCACAGAAAGCCATCATATAGCTGTATTACATTTTATTAAACTTGGACATTTGTGTTGAACATTATAGGTTTTTCCAGCTTTTGGCTATTGCAAAAAGAAAGGAGGCAATGTTCAGTTGTTAAGAGCACAAACATTGGAGTTAAATATGGCATGGTTTCTCTGCAGAAAAGGGTGAATGTAGCAGGCCTGGGACTGCTGTCCTTAGAAAGGCTGCTTCCAAGGTTGGCATTTGGCTGGTGTCAGGGAACTTGGATTTCGGAAGGGTTCCCACCACCCTAATTGGTAAGGGTGATTCACTGCGTAAACTGTGCAAACACTGTAGTTTATGCTGAACTCCTGTTTTCCTTCCAGGAGCCTACGTGATCCCCTGGTAAAAACCCCGGGTGCTAAGTCTAGTGAATTTCCCTGGCAGACCACATTTCACACGTGTTGTCACAGCTCATTGCTGGAAGAATTAAGCACACCCCGAATGACTTCACTGGGAGAAAATTCATGGAAGCTTGCACCTAGTTTCCTCTGGACTTGGTCTTGTAGACCTTTTCCCTTTCTTTGTATCCCTTTGCTGTAATCTATCATGGCTCTGAGTACAACTGTGTGCTGAGTCTTGCGAGTCCTTCCAGTGAATCACCAGACCTTGGGGTGGACTTGGGGACACAGGTTTAAATCCTGGCTCTGCTGCTTTCTAGCGGAGTAAACTTACGCAAGTTACTCACCCTGTTAGTCATTTTCTAATATTTAATTTGAGCTAAAAAAAACAGTTTTGTTTTATAAATCGAAATATATATTGTACTTAGAATAGTGCCTGGCATGTAATTATTTCTCAACAAATGTTAAGAATTATCTTGCAAGCTAGATGGTTGTGTATATTTGTAACTATTTCTTTTTTTCTTTTTTTCTTTTTTTTTTTTTTTTGAGACGGAGTCTCACTCTGTTGCCCAGGCTGGAGTGTAGTGGCGCAATCTTGGCTCATCACAACCTCCACCTCCCAGGTTCAAGTGATTTTTCTGCCTCAGCCTCCCAAGTAGCTGGGATCATCCCAGCACTTTGGGAGGCCGAGGCGGGCAGATCACCTGAGGTCGGGAGTTTGAGACCAGCCTGACTAACACAGAGAAACCCTGTCTCTACTAAAAATATGAAATTAGCCCGGCGTGGTGGCGCATGCCTGTAATCCCAGCTACTTGGGAGGTTGAGGCAGGAGAGTTGCTTGAACCCGGGAGGCGGAGGTTGTGGTGAGCCGAGATCGCGCCACTGCACTCCAGCCTGCGCAACAAGAGTGAAACTCTGTCTCCAAAAATAAAAAAGAAAGTGCTGGGATTACAGGTTTGAGCCACTGTGCCTGGCCTGTAACTATTTCTTTTGAATAAATTTCTATAAGAATAACTGCTGAGATTAAGGATATGTACTTTTTTTTATGTGTTCTGGTCGTAGTAGTAAAATATATTTATTAAGACATTGGAGATATTTGGTATAAAAAAAGTCTTTCCTAATTCTATATTTCAGATATAGTTATTTCTAATAATTTGCTATATACATGTCAAAATTTATTTCTACACATATTAATATGGACAGTAGAATATAGAAATTTTTAATAAAATGGGACCACATATATATTATTTTATTGTTTATGCCTGTATATAAGGGATCCTTATATTCAGTGAAAATCCATAAAAACCTTTTTGTCTTCCTTAAAACATTTAGATTATAGGTGTAGTAGAAAATATATAATTATAATGTCCAAGTTGTCACCTTAGTTATACCTTTACATTTGAAATTACATATTATAGAAATACAGTAATTTAGAAATTGCAGACAGTCCCTGACTTATGATGGTTTGACTAAGGATTTTTTGACTTTGTGATGGTACCAAAGCTATACTGTACTTCAAATTTTGAATTTTGATCTTTTACCAGGCTAGCGATACGTGGAGCTATACTTTCTCGTGATGCTGGACAGTGGTTGTGAGTTGCAGCTCCTAGTCAGCCCTGGGATCATGGGGGTAAACCCTCACAGTGCTGTGTTGTCAGCATTTTTTTGAATATTGTTTGCCAGCGTTTTTGCCTCCATCCTGTCTACAAAGCCCATATCGACTTAGGATATTTTCAGTTTACAATGGGTTATTGGGACACAACCCATCATAAGTTGAGGAGTGTCTGTACACTGTTGCTTTTTTTATAGTCATCACAGGCGTCTTTGACATGTCACCCTGTCACCATGATCATCAGAGCCACTTCTAAGGTTTACACCAGATACAGAGCACATCAGCTTCACTTCCACCAGTTGCTTGATTCCCCTGGACTCTTTGATTCCACTGGAAATTTTATCCTATTCATATAACATTCAGGCAGTTGGTTTTTCGTTTGCCCAGGATGTGTGACTGCCACAACCTGACTAGTCCCTGTACTGCTTTTTAAAATTATCCATGGCTGGGCGCGGTGGCTTATGCCTGTAATCCCCGCACTTTGGGAGGCCAAGTCGGGTGGATCACCTGAGGTCAGGAGTTCGAGACCAGCCTGACCAACATAGTCAAACCCTGTCTCTACTAAAAAATACAAAAATTAGCTGGGCATGGTGGCAGGTGCCTGTAATCCCAGCTACTCAAGAAGCTGAGGCAGGACAATCGCTGGAACCTGGGAGGCTCTTGTCTTTGACATGCTAGTTTTGTGGGAGAAACCCCAGCCAGGCCTAGTGGCTCATGCCTGTAATCCCAGCTACTCGGGAGGCAGAGGGAGGTGGATCACTTGAGGTCAGGGGTTTGAGACTAGCCTGGGCAACATGGTGAAACCCCATCTCTATAAGAATACAAAAATTAGCCAGGCATGGTAGCATGCACCTGTAATCCTAGCTACTCGGGAGGCTGAGGCACGAGAATCACTTAAACCCAGGAGGCGGAGATTGCAGTGAGCTGAGATTGCGCTACTGCACTCCAGCCTGGGCAACAGAGCAAGACTCTGTCTCAAAAAAAAAAAAAAAAAAAAATTAAAATAATACAAGCATTGAAAGGGTACAGCAGTACCATGAGGGAGACAGCACTGAATTCTGTCTGAGACGTGCAGGCCCACCAAAGCGGGGTGATAACAGAGCAAGAATTTAAAAGATGATATTTATTACTCCACTTGGGCTGCCATAACCAAATAGCACAGACTGGGTGGCTTAAACAGCAGACATTTATTTCTCAGAGTGCTGGAGGCTGGAAGTCTGAGTTCAGAGTGCCTGCATAACTGGGTTCTGGTGAGGAGTCTTCCTGGCTTATACATGCCGCCGTCTCACTGTGACCTCATATACCAGAAAGAGAGTGAGAGAAAGATCTCTTCCTCTTCTTTTTTAATTTTAATTTTTGTTTGTTTTGTTTTGTTTTTTTGAGACGGAGTCTTGCTCTGTTGCCAGGCTGGAGTGCAATGGTGTGATCTCAGCTCACTGCAACCTCTGCCTCCCGGGTTCAAACGATTCTCCTGCCTCAACTGAGTAGCTGGGACCAGAGGCACGCACCACCACGCCTAGCTAAGTTTTGTATATTTAGTCGAGATGAGGTTTCACCATGTTGGCCAGATGGTCTCGATCTCTTGACCTCATGATCTGCCTGCCTCGGCCTCCCAAAGTGCTGGGATTACAGGTGTGAGCCTCCGTACCTGGTCTCTTCCTTTTCTTATAAGGCCACCTATCCTGCTAGATTAGGGCCCCACCCTTATGACCTCATTTAACCTTAATTACCTCCTAAAGGCCCTGTCTCCAAATACTATCACATTGTGGGGTAGGACTTCAACATGAATTTAGGAAGGACACAACTCAGTTCATAGCAGATGAATAAGCATTCGCTAGGCAGCTCAGTTATGGAAGGGGTGTTGAAACTGAGGGAATATAGCAGATATGAAAGAATAGAGGCCTGAAACGACAGGGTGTATTCAGGGAGCTACAACTGGCTCAGCGTTGCTGGAATATAAGGTGAGAGGGAGAACTTCTGAAAGCTGAGGCTAGAACAATAGGGGTGGAGGTGGAGCACATGATTATGGAGGACCTTAGTATACTAAGCTTAGAAGGACTTCACCTTAAGGGTAGAGGGGAGCCACAGGAACTTCTAGGCAGAGGCATGGTGCAGTCAGATGTGCATTTTTGATAATTCAGGTGGAGGAGCAATTTGAGCAGCAGCAAAACTGGAAGTAGTTAAGTTAGTTGGGAAGCTAATGCAGTAGCCCTTGTGAATGAAAGATGCAGCAAAGACAAGAGAGAGGGAAAGTGTGAAAAATGTTAAGGTGATGAAATGTGCAGGACTTGACTAGATATTTTAAATGTGGGAGGTGAGAGAGCCATAGGAGTCCAGGTTGGGTGAGGGTCTTACTTGTCCAGTTTCCATAAAGAAACATGTTAATTACTTGACATTTTATAGAATTAGTAAATTGACTCACTGATTTCCAAAACTCTTTGAATAAGTATGTAACTGTTCTATAAACTGAAGTTGCGTCACTCTTACCATGATCACAAACTCAGGCTTTACCTATCATTTTGGAACTCTTTGGGGAAGTCGACCATCTTTTCTGGGCTAATTACCTTTTTAAAAGGGGAGGGAGTTGCACTTGGTGTCATACGCATTTCTGCTGTAACACTGTTTCCTGCTATTTATTTTCCTTAGTATATTTGCTTGTACATGCTCAGTATTGTGTTATGTTTTAGACATTACAGAAATAAAACTGTGATTTTTGTCTTTGACACACTAGTTTTGTGGGAGAAACCAACTCATGGTACTATACTACCACTAAAAGGAAGTAATGTGTATTTAAGTGCTAATTTGTGTCTGCTGCATGCAGCCTATATGTTGGTTCATTCATTTGTTTTCATTCATTCCTTCTGAGTCCCCGTGTTTATAAAGTTTACACTCTAGTGGAGGAACAATAATTAGTAAACATGTAGTATATGGAATGGCAATCTGTGTCACAGAGGCCAGCAAAGTAGGAGAGGGTGTGTGCTGAGGGTCTGGCTTACTATTTAGTGTGGTGTGATGAGAGAAGCCCCCTTAGTAGGGTGACATGTGAGCAAAGGCCCAGGGAGTGAGAGAGGGTGAGACATATGGTCTGTGCAGTGTAGGTGGCTGGGGGAAGAATGTTGCAGGCAGAGGGAACACCAAGTGCAAAGGCCCTGAGATGGGAACATGCTCCGTTTATTTGAGGAACAGTGAGGAGGCCGGTGTAGCAAGAGCAATGTGAGAAGGGGAAGGTGAGTTCACTGATGGGGGGAGAGGAGGATTATTCAGGGCCTTGGAGGCCATCGTAAGGGCTTTGACTTTTCCTCCAAGTGAGACAGAAAGACACTGGAGCATTGCAAGTGGAGGTGTGACAGGATTTGACCTAGGCTTTAGAAGCATCATTCTCACTGTATGTGCAAAATGGACTATAAAGAGGCAAGGGCAGGAGAAGTGAGACTGGTTAGGAGGCAGTTGCAGTAATCCTGGCAGGAGATGACAGCGGTTTGGATCCGGGGTAGCAGTGGAGGAGGTGAGAAGTGCTGAGATGTAGGGCTATTTATGATATACATACTGACAGGCGTTGTTGAGGGACAAGATGTGGTGTGTGAAAGGAGTCGAGGTTTCTGGCCTGAGTCACTGGAAGAACGGAACTGCCACTTATGGAGATGGAGAGGACTATTAGAAAATCTAAGTGGAGGTGTCAAGAGAAGGTGTCAAGAAGGTAGTTGGATAAATGAGTCTGGAGCTAGAAGAGGGAACCAACCTGGAGATATGTAGATGGTGTTTAAAAGCCACAAGTTGGTAAATCAAAGACCAAGAGAGTATATAGGAAAGAGGTCTGTGGGCTGAGCTTTAGTGCCCAGGGTTTAGAGGTCAAGATGAGGAGGAACCAACAAAGCGGACTGAGAAGAGGCTTCTTGGGGGGTGAGCAGAAAACTAGGAGAGTGTAGCATCCTGGAACCAAGTGAACACACTGTGTTGAGGCATTAGGAGTGATCAGTGGTTTCCTATGATGTTGATGCATGAGACCTGAGAATGGACCGTAGCGTTCAAGTGATGCACGAGATAGAACCAGTCATGCCACTAATGGTTTTATTAGTCCTAAATATTTTCACTGCAAGATTTAGTTGTTCTAAGTATTTTCACTGTCAGACGAAGGATGAAAGTCGTTTAGGGTAATTTCCATTTTAGTAATTTCTGACAGCGGCAGAACAGTTTCTACTTATGATTGGTATGCATTTTTATTATTAGCATAGTATTCATTTTGGATAATAAGCACGGCCTTGTTAGCGTTATTTTTCTTCACCTCCTCCTCGAATTGTTCATCCATTTATTCATTCAACCGAAAAAATGCTTATTAAGCTCCTGTCCTGCGCTAGTCCTAGGTTTCTCTTGTCCTGATAGGTCTAGCTTCACACGAGCAGGATTTTGCCTTTCCGGGGGCACTCGGCTCCCGCCTCCCCGCAGTGGGGTTTTTCCAGCCTACCTTGTGCAGCTGCGGTTCTCAGCGTCCGCGGGTGGAGGCCTGCAGCTGGTCAGCCGGTGCGTCCCGCCCACGGCTGGGGGCCCTCTGGCAGCCAAGAAGGAAATGCAGATGAGGTGGGCGGACAGTATGCAGATGAGGGGGGCGGGCCGCGCCTGGCGGGTGGCGTGCAGTTGAGGTGGTCGGGCAGGATGCAGATGAAGGGGGCGGGCCACGCGGGCGGGCAGGATGCAGATGAGGGGGCGGGGCCCGCGGGCGCGGGAGAGGAGCGGCTCCGCCGGCAGCCGCTGGGAACTGGAAGGCGCCCGGCCCTTTCTTTGACTGGAGCGGACCCGCCGGACGCAGCCGCCTCGTCAGCCGGAGCCGGCGCGAGCTCGGCACGGTGGACATCCCGTCCGAGGCCAGCAAGCCGGCCGCTGCCCTAGTGGGCCAAGCATGGGCAACCACTCAGGACGGCCCGAGGATCCGGAACCAGGTCTGTGCGGCTGGCGGGGGTCGCGCCGCACCCCTCCCCGGTCAGGCGCCCTTCCCCCACCGCCTCCGGCCCGCGGCGCCGACGGGGGCGAGCGAAAGGCTAAGGTCCTGACGTGTGATTCTTGCCGTTGGAATGCGGCGCATGGGATTGTGAAATTACCTGTGCCCGTGCGGCGACCAGGAAACGCTGCTCGTCCTGAAGGCGCACCTGGGAGCCGGGGCCGCCGGGCGGGCGCAGCGGCGTCCCTGCCGCGGGGTTCCCCCCTGCGCGCCTGGCCTGCGCCTAGACGGGGTCTCCTGAGCACGCAGGCCGCCCGCGGACTTTCCGGGCGTTTGCGGGAAGGGCGTGCCCCGCGGCTGCTCCCTGTCGGCCGCGGGCCCCGCACTTTGTGGCGCCTGCGGCTCTGCCCCTCACACTCAAGCCAGACTGCCCCGCCACTGTTGCTAACCCGGAATAGTCCGTGCTTGTTCTGGGATGTCGGGCGCGCCTCTGGTTATCCCGTTTTTACTTCCTCAGTCCTGAGTGAGCTTCGTGGAGTCAGCTGGGCCGTAGTTTTCGTCCTTTGGTAGCTCATGCCGGCCCCCAGCAGAGTTAGATGCAGATAACCAGGGTTGCTTTTAAAAACAAAACGAACCATTTCTGGACTGTCACGTGAAGCAAATGGGATTTAGTTTTGCCTGAAAAATGGCATCTTGGCTGATAGCAAAGAGATGGTTGACCTGACTCTGGAGTCCTGGCGGGGGGGATGGGGGCAGGTGACAGGTATGTGTTTCAGTGGGAGAGTCAGAACTGGAAACGTTTTCCAAAGGTGTAATATTTGAATTTTAATTTGAATGAGGACTTTGAGGCTCTGAGAGATGAAGCGACTTGTCCGAGTGACCTTTTCCACCTTTTCCGGAGCTGGGTGCCATGCTGTAGGTCGCTGGGTCGTCTTGGCCTCTGCGCATTGCTCCTTCACCACCCAGGGCCCCAGCCGCCCCCTCGGCCCTAGCCTCGGGCGGAGTGGAGGCGGGTGCCTCCCTGACACTTGGGGTACATTGGACTGGTACCACAGCCAGGATGGAAAGTTTGGACAGCCGCACAGAAATACTGTGAAGAAAAATTTCAGGGGTCAGCTTACTGCATAGAGGTGACTTTAATTACACAGCACTTGTTCAGACTATTTTTTGGGCAGAATAACCAATAATATGCATATTTATAAAATGAAATATGCATAAAATAAAAATAGTATACTTGTCATAAATAACCCTGTTGATAAACTGTTCGGTAAAGGATTGGTAACATTTTAAAAACACTTCTCATTAGTTACATGCCTGTCCAGGTATTGTGAAAACCCCTATGTATTATTTCCTTTATGTTAAAATTGTGAAAAGACTTACTCTTGTTAGAGCTTTTAAGAGTGATTTAGATGCCTGTGTTCCAATTTTTTAGTGACCTTACTTTTTAAAGCGCTCTGATGGATAGGACATAAAAATAATATGTTTATGCCAGTAACTTATTTTATTGTATTTTTCAAAGAATGCATATCATTTCAGAATGGGAACTCTGATTTGCTGCAAATGAAGATACTGGATTAGGACATTTTTAAGAGATGGTGTCTCACCTGTGTTGCCCAGGCTGGCTTTGAACTCCTGGGCTCCAGCAACCCTCCTCCCTCAGCCTCCCAAGTAGCTGAGACTACAGGCACATGCCACCTTGCCTGGCTAGGAATTCGTGGTAAAAACTTTAAATGCTGGACTACTAGCTGAAAGTGTAATTTTAACTGGCCTTCTAATGCTGTGATGAAATGCTGTAGAGTTCATCTTGAGATCCTGGAAATTAGAGCTTTGTTAAAGATGTGTTTTCAGTCTGCTTTACTGCAGAATGGGGATGAGGTCGCATGGCCCCAACTGGCAGTTGTGGTACATTGGACTAGAATCTCAACAAGTGCTTCCAAGGGTCATCAGAGCAAGGGTACCAAAAGGATATAAGGGGGAAGCAGAAGGGAGGCTGGATGAGTGATAGCAACACACAAGCCTGAGTGTCACATGGTTCCCATATTGTGCCAGTTTTGTCCGTGGAGAACAGACATTTAGAATTAAGAATGCACACAAGACAGACAAAAGGGATAGGAAGCAGAATTTGAGGAGTTAGAGGCTAGCCTGGGCAAGGAAAGCTTTTGACCATGATGCAGACCCAACACCTACGAAAGGGAAGCAGGAGGCAGTAGGTTTGGGCGGGGAGAGCCTCAGATAATGACTAATGACGCAGACCTGAAGTCTTGGCCACCTGATCGGGGAGCTCCAGAGCAAAGCCTGCCCATTAGAGGGGTCTCAGGTTGGGCAGAAACCACAGTCACTAGTCTTTCTGTGGGTCAGTCATTGGCCAGAGGCTACTTGGGAAGAACATGCCTTCAGCTCAGAAGCTAACACGAGGATGAGTCCTAGGATCCCAACAGCTGGAGGCTTTTAGATCTCTGCAGTCCTTGCAGATGAATGGCAAGTTGTTTTTTTTTTTTTTTTTTTTTTTGAGACAAGGTCTGACTCTGTCACCTGGGGTGGAGTGCAGTGCTATGATCATGGCTCACTGCAGTCTTGACCTTCCAAGGTCAGGCAGTCCTCCCACTTCAGCTACCCAACTAGCTGGGATGACTCACCCGGCTGTTTTGTTTTTTTGGTAGAGATGGGATTTTTTTTTTTTTTTTTTTGAGATGGAGTCTTGTTCTGCCACCCAGGCTAGAGTGCAGTGATGCGATCTTGGCTCACTGCAACCTCTGCCTCCTGGGTTAAAGCGATCCTCCCGAGTAGCTGGGACTACAGGTGTGCACCACTATGCCCGGCTAATTTTTGTATTTTTAGTAGAGATGGGATTTCACCATGTTGGCCAGGCTGGTCTTGAACTCCTGACCTCAAGTGATCCGCCTGACTCAGCCTCCCACAGTACTAGGATTACAGGTGTGAGCCACCGTGCCCAGCGTAGAGATGGGATCTTGCCATGTTGTCCAGGCTGGTCCCAAACTGCTGGGCTCAGGTGATCCTCCTGCTTCAGCCTCCCAAAGTGCTGGGATTACAGGCATAAGCCGCTGTACCTGGTCAAGTTCTTTCTTGAAAAAGAGATCCCAGTGGAACACCTCCGTGGTTGACTGCCACAGGACCTCAGTCGCTTGGACAGGGAGAGTGTGTTTAAAGGGTAAAGAGGTAAAATCCCTATCTCAGACCCCCTCTAAGGGTTGAGATTGCACCATCTTTTCCAGGTGGAAGCTCCTCATCCCCTCTGGAGTGTGTCTAAGGCCGAAGGCAGCTTCTCAGCTGCTGCTGCTTTTCTAGCCCTGGTATTGGCTGTGGTGGTAGCAGGATTCCTCTCTTGTGTTATCTGCAGTCCTCCGAGTTGGGACATCATGACTTAACATGGTATTGCAGAATGGATGAGATAATTAGATCCAGTAAAAGATATGAAAATTTCATAGCTGAAATTTTCAGCCTGGGCAGAGAAAGCTGGTGACCACATCTCATGCTTCCTAAAAGGTCCTAGTTAACAGTCCTTCAGTTTCCAACCAGATTGTCAGCACTTGCGTTGTCAGGGCTGCTGGGCATGGTTGTGCAGTTTGTGTACTGTTCAAAGGCATCTGCTTAGAGAACTGAGTGGGCCCAGCAGGGTTGTAGCAGCCCAGAGGAAGGGGTGCCATTTTGCAATTTTGCCTTTTTATATTCACACAAAGGTGCCCAAAGTGCTAAAGCAGTCTTAGAAAGCGAGTTTAGAAGGTTTTCCCCAGTCCTAGTTCCAGCTTATTACTTGTTTTTTTTTTTTTTTTTTTTTTTTGAGACGGAGTCTCGCGCTGTCGCCCAGGCTGGAGTGCAGTGGCGGATCTCAGCTCACTGCAAGCTCCGCCTCCCGGGTTCACGCCATTCTCCTGTCTCAGCCTCCCGAGTAGCTGGGACTACAGGCGCCCGCCGCCTCGCCCGGCTAGTTTTTTGTATATTTCAGTAGAGACGGGGTTTCACCGTGTTAGCCAGGATGGTCTCGCTCTCCTGACCTCGTGATCCGCCCGTCTCGGCCTCCCAAAGTGCTGGGATTACAGGCTTGAGCCACCGCGCCCGGCCGCTTGTTACTTGTTTTAAATTTGCATGTATGTACTTAAAAAGTTAATGCAAATTACATGAAATAAAAGTTCCTCAGGTGCACTCTGTATAGTTACATGAAATAAAAGTTCCTCAGGTGCACTCTGTATAGTTAATGCTAACTGTGGTTACAGATGAATTCCAAAATAGCCACTTAAGACAGTGAAAGTTGATTTCTACCTCATGTCGCATCTGGTTGTGAGTTGGGGGCCATCAACAGGTGGTTGTTAGAGACTCAGGCTAGTGGATGCTTCTCTTCAGCATATGGCTCCCAAATTGCCCTGAATCTGCCAGCAGTCAGGAGAGAAGGCATGTGGAGGACCCTGCCCGAGGTTTTAGGGGCCAGGCCTAGAAGTGGTGCACATCATTTCTACTTACGTTCCGCTGGCCAGACTCAGTCACACAGCCCCACTGACATGCCAGGGGACTGCAGAGCGCCAAGCAGAGAGCAGCATGGATGTTGGTAAACATTAGTGTCTCTTTGTAGATGTAGTGACCATTCTCAACCACATTTGCATCAGTATTTTATTACAAAAATTTTAATCAGAAAAATTAAGACTTACGTAGTAAACACCCATGTACCAGTCACCTAGATTCTAAATTAATATTTTGCTGTATTTGCTTTATTTGTACATCTCTATATTTATCCCTCTACGCACCCATTAGTCCGTCTTATTTCTTTATGCATTTCAATGAAATGGTAGTTACCTCTATAATTCTACATGATATACTATACCCTTATTGTTTCTTGATTTGTTAGCTTTCAAGCCTCTCTACTACTAACCTGCACTATGAAAGTTGAGGAATTAAGTACATTTTCCTTGCTATATATTCCCCTCACCCCCCATTTCTGCAAGTCATACTTAAATTTTCCAAATCCATTGTTAGTATAAAATGCTAATGGTAGAATACAAGTAGTGGTATACAGAAGTTTACTGCAAAATTCTTTCCACTTTGCTATATGAAATTTTCCCTTTGAGACCAGCCTGGCCATCACGGTGAAACCCCATCTCTACCAAAAATACAAAAATTAGTCGGGTGCAACGGTGGGCACCTGTAATCCCAGCTACTCGGGAGGCTGAGGAAGGAGAATCGCTTGAGCGTGAGAAGTGGAGGTTGCAGTCAGCTGAGATCGCGCTACTGCACTCCAGCCTGGCGACAGAGTAAGACTCTGTCTCAAATAAATAGAAAACTTTAAAATTCTAAGGAAATCTATTGTTTCCACTTGTATTTCTTGACTCGCCAGCTTTAAACAGTGTCCTAGGCTTCGCCACGGGTAAATGAGGATGTAGTGCCCCAAATGTCTTCTGCCTTATTCTCAGAGTTCCCCTCCCCAACTTATTCCCAGTCTGCCTCTTGACCTTTCACACGGCTAGAACATTTACATTCTGTTCCATAATTAGTATTAGTAAGTCTTCTGTGCATCATTTATAGGTTAATTCTAAAAGTGGAAGGCCAGTCAGCATTTAAAATATCAGGATCTCGTGTATTATTTGCTAGAGAACCAGGCAGTATGTTTAGATTTATAGAGAAGAGAGTGGCATCTTACATTGCATAATGCGTGATCTGTGAAGACGGGAGTAAGGAGAATGGAAAGGAGTTGGTATGAGTATGCTCTTTACTTTTAAAATTAATATGCTTTTATCCTGTTACTCAGTTTCTTATTTTTGCAGACTGTTAGAGGGAATTTCTTTTTTCTTAAAAACAAGAAGCACAGTGGTTAAGAGTTGGGGCTCTGGAGCTAGTCTGTCTTTTCATACTCAGTTCTGTCACTTCTTTTTTTCTTT
Organism: Papio anubis; assembly: GCF_008728515.1. Classification (NCBI taxonomy): domain Eukaryota; kingdom Metazoa; phylum Chordata; class Mammalia; order Primates; family Cercopithecidae; genus Papio; species Papio anubis. The sequence continues at coordinate 19,033,729 of NC_044992.1, forward strand.
TTTTTTGAGACAGAGTCTCATTCTGTTCCCTAGGCTGGAGTATACTGGAGTGATCTCGGCTCACTGCGACCTCTGCCTCCTAGGTTCAAGAGATTCTCCTGCCTCAGTCTCCTGAGTAGCTGGGACTACAGGCGCGTGCCACTAGGCCTGGCTAATTTTTGTATTTTTAGTAGAGACAGGGTTTCACCATGTTGGCCAGGCTGGTCTCAAATTCCTGACCTCAGGTGATCCGCCCACCTGGGGCTTCCCAAATTGCTGTGATTACAGGCATGAGCCACCACGCCCTGCTCTCATTTCTGTCACTTCTGCCCTCTGAGACTTTGGGCAAAAAAAATTTTGTTTTTGAGACGGAGTCTCGCTGTGTCGCCCAGGCTGGAGTGCAGTGGTGCAATCTCGGCTCACTGCAAGCTCTGCCTCCCAGGTTCATGCCATTCTCCTGCCTCAGCCTCCCGAGTAGCTGGGACTACAGGCGCCTGCCACTGCGCCTGGCTAATTTTTTGTATTTTTTATAGAGACAGGGTTTCACCATGTTAGCCAGGATGGTCTCCATCTCCTGACCTTGTGATCCACCCGCCTTGGCCTCCCAGAATGCTGGGATTACAGGCGTGAGCTACTGCGCCTGGCCCAGGCAAATAATTTTTCCTTGAGCCTCAACTTCTTTATCTAGGAATGGGAAGAGTAATATAACCTACCTTGTAGGTTTGTTGTGGTGATTCATAGATTAAAACATCTGAAGGCTTAAAATAGGCACACATAGAAAGCACCTGATAAGCTTTAGCTGTTAATTCTTCTTAACCCTCTAACATAATATTTTGGTTTGGACTGGTTGCTTTCTAGTCCTATCTCATTCTCAGATTAGCTCATTACTTCTTGGATCCTTTTTCTCTCTTTTGGATTCTCTTTGCTTTTGTAAAAGTGAAGATGTGGCCGGGTGCAGTGGCTCACACCTGTAATCCCAGCACTTTGGGAGGCCGAGGTGGGTGGATCACCTGAAGTTGGGAGTTCGAGACCACCCTGACCAACATGGAGAAACCCTGTCTCTACTAAAAAATACAAAATTAGCCGGGTGTGGTGGCACATGCCTGTAATCCTAGCTACTCGGGAGGCTGAGGCAGGAGAATCACTTGAACCTGGGAGGCGAAGGTTGCGGTGAGCCGAGATTGCACCATTGTACGCCAGCCTGGGCAACAAGAGCGAAACTCTGTCTCAGAAACAAACAAACAAACAACAAAGTGAAGATGCATACATCAAATATCAATGGTAATACATAGTAAAAATTCAAGAAGTAATGTCAAATATATCTGTTACTGTAATAAATGTGAGTGGGTTAAGCTCTCCATTAAAGAACTTCCCCCAATTAAGACAGAAAATCAAATTTATATACTGTAGAAAAGCTTGTTTATATGTTACTTTGATTTTTAAAATTAAGTCGTTTAAAGTTGTGAATAATAAAAAAGTAGCTCTTGAAACTTTCAAGTTCAATGTCTTGTTATTCCATATGTTCTGTTTATAAATGCAGTAAAATTTAATAAGCACTCTTTAAGAGCATCTGGTTAAATTCAGTTCTGTTTGTAAACTTTGCTAATAAAGTCAACATTTTAATTTGTGTTTATTAATTTAGTATATTTAGGTTCTTGTTAAAGTCTGACAAAAAAGTCCAGTTTTTAAAGTCTTATAAATTTAATGATTATTCTAATGAATTTAGTGATTCTTAAGTCCTCTTATATATTCCAAAACATTTATATTTTCTTTCTCTCTTTTTTTGTTTTTTTGAGACAGTTTCTCTCTCTGTCGCCCAGGCTGGAGTTCAGTGGCATGGTCATAGCTCACTGCAGCCTTGACCTCCTGGGTGCAGGTGATCCTCTCACCTCACCCTTCTGAGTAGCTGGGACTACAAGAGCATGCCACCACATCTGGCTAATTTTTGTGTTTTTTATAGAGACGGGGTCTTGCTATATTGCCCAGGCTAGTCTTGAACTCCTGGGCTCAAGCTATCCTCCCACCTTGGCCTCCCAAAGTGCTGAGATTATAGGTGTGAGCCACAGTGCCCAGCCTGTATTCTCTCTTTATATGTGTGTATATGTAGATGCACGCTTTCAAATTTAAAATTACAAATTAATTACTGAGTTACAGATTTTGAATTGGAATCACAAGGTTGACCTTTAACGCTTTAATCCAATTCTCATAAACATTAAAAGTGTAGTTCTCTAATGCAGATATTTCTTAATATGGAATACTATTACTACTTGTCTGATTCTTTTGATTATTTCCCCACTTGTTCTAAATCTTTCTAGGATTAAAAGATGTTTACGTAAATGTTTTATTCCAAATAATGTTGGGATTTCTTCCCGTGTGTGTGTGTGTGTGTGTGTGTGTGTGTGTATATATATTTTTTTTTTTTATTTAAGAGACAAGGTCTTGTTCTGTTGCCCAGGCTGGAGTGCAGTGGTGTGATGCTGGCTCACTGCAGCCTTGACCTTCCTCTCTGCCCCAGCCTCCTGAGTAGCTGGGACTACAGGCAGTGCCACCATGCCCAGCTAATTAAAAAAAATTATTTTGGTAGAGATGGGGTCTCACTGTGTTGCCCAGGCTAGTCTCCAACTCCTGGCCTCAAGCTGTCCTCTCACCTCAGCCTCCAAAAGTGTTGACATTTGCCACCATGCCTGGTCCCATATAATTTTTGGGGTTGTCTTCTCAGTTTGCTGAGGTTTTTTAAATAAATAGGGATCTCTGACAGGGACAAGGTTGGGATTCTAACCCTACCTAGACTTCAGATATCAGCTTGAGCCACTTTTGCTTTGGTTGGAACATATTCTTGACCATATTTGGTTTGAGCATATTCAGGGATATTCTGTGCTAGTAAGTTTTCTCAACCTTCATCTGAAGATAACTATGTTTTGCCCTTACCCTTTATATACTTTGCCTGGGTATAGAATTCTTGTTCATCACCTTTGTAGTCTTTCTGTAGCATGGCCTTCAAAAGTTGAAGAAAGAGGTGTCGTAATACTCACGTGCCTTAGATTCAAGTTATATTTTATTTAATTTGTGTAGCTTCTAATAGGAGCCTGAGACCCCCATTCAAACGGCCATATAACTTGATTAGAGTCTGCACTTCTTTAGCACTTAAAATATATAAATATTTTCCCATTTAACTCCAAAGAACTTTAACTTGATAGAATACTGCCTGTTTTTTTTTTTTTTTTTTTTACTTTCTGTCTCTTAAAGCAGTATCTTCTTAAAAAAATTTAAATTAACTTTATTTTAAGTTCTGGGATACATGTACAGGACGTGCAGGTTTGTTACATAAGTAAACGTGTGCCATGGTGGTTTGCTGCACAGATCAACCCATCACCTAGGTATTAAAGCCCCACATGCATTAGCTGTTTATCCTGATGCTCTCCCTCCTACCGCCCCTGCCCCCTGACAGGCCCCAGTGTGTGTTCCCCCGACCCCTCTGCGCTGTTTCCATGTGTTCTCATTGTTAAGCTCCCATTTATAAGCGAGAACATGCGGTATTTCGTTTTCTGTTCCTGTTAGTTTGCTGAGGGTAATGGCTTCCATCTCCATCCATGTCCCTGCAGAGGACATGATGTTGTTCCTTTTTATGGCTGCATTCTGTTCCATGGTGTATATGTACCACATTTTCTTTGATGAACATTTGGATTGATTCCATATCTTTGCTATTGTGAATAGTGCTGCAGTGAACATACAGGTGCATGTATCTTTATAATAGAATGATTTATATTCCTTTGGGTATATATTCAGTAATAGATTTGCTGGGTCAAATGGCATTTCTGGTTCTAGGTCTTTAAGGAATCATCACACTGGCTTCCACAGTGGTTGAACTAATTGACATTCCCACCAACAGTGTAGTTCTCCCCAACCTCACCAGCATCTGTTGTTTCTTGACTTTTTAATAATCGCCATTCTGACTGGCATGAGATGGATCTCATTGTGGTTTTGATGTGCATTTCTCTAATAATCAGTGATGTTCAGCTTTTTTTCATATATTTGTTGACTACATAAATGTCTTCTTTTGAGAAGTATCTGTTTGTGTCCTTTGACCACTTTTTAATGGGGTTGTTTTTTTCTTGTAAATTTGTTTAAGTTCCTTGTAGATTCTGGATATTAGACCTTTGTCAGATGGATAGCTTGCAAAAATGTTCTCCCATTCTGTAGGTAGCAGTATCTTTCTTGATAGTAAAACAAAATGTGATTTAATTCTGGATATCTTTCTTGGCTTTGTCTATCTTACAGGATAATTCTACTGAAACAATAGTATCAGTTAAAGACACAATACACCATAAAGTATCTTAAATGAGATAGGGGCGTTTATATTGATAAAAGTGCAGTTCAAGAAGAAAAAGTAGCAGTTACAAAGTCCACTCACTAAATAGCAAAACACTGGAAGTAACTAAAGGAGAACCTATTTGAAACACATGGAAAAACTCACAAAGTGGGAGAATTTAACTGTGTCTTACACAAACCATTTTTTCAAAATGATCATGGAATGGTTAATATATTGATCTATTCTAAGGCCAGAAAGAAAACCTCATTACTTTCATTCAAGAGAAATTTTACTGGTCACTCTGTGATCATAATGCAATAAAACTGTAAATAATGAAAGTTGACATTTAAAAAACTTAATCTATTTGGAAATTTTGACTCAAATAGGAATTGAAAACTACAGTTATAGATCATTTAGTAAAATAATTATGAAATACTAATAAAGTTACAAATAATAAGCAAATTTATTCCTCTGAAAGCTTTTATTATCAAAAAATAAAGAGTGAAAATAAAGTAAGTTCTACACAAGGACATTCGAAAGAAAAGAAACAACAAAAGAAATCTGGGATAACTGGAGGGAGTTTTTAAAAATGGCAGAAATTAATGAAGTAAGTTACGACTGTGTCTATTTCACTCTTCTCTTTCCTCAGTACCTAGCACCTTACTAGACACATGGATGGTGTTTAGTAAATATTGAATAAATATGAATGAGTAAAAAAGAAAATCACCAGAATTGAAAAATCTTAAGAGTATGTTCTTTGTTAAACAATGAAATGAAGTTTTAGTTAGACTCATCAAGAAATAAGATAACACAAATACCCCAAATTATATATATATATAAAATGTGTGTATATATAATATGTATAATTTATATTATATATAGTATATAATAGATATGTTAGCTATATATGTGTATGTGTATATATATAATATATAATGTATATAATCAGGAATGTTGGAGATTTTTAAAAAACTAGAATAAAAAATAGAAAAATCTTGAAAAAATTGAAATTAGGAAAACAAAATTACCAAAATCAATTCATAAAGAAATGAAATACTTGGACAGAAAAATATTCTTGGAAGATGTCACAAAGTGACTTAAGAAAATAGCTCCCAGCTGGGCGCAGTGGCTCATACCTGTAATCCCAGCAGTTTGGGAGGCTGAGGCAGGTGGATCACCGAGGTCGGGAGTTCAAAACCAGCCTGACCAACATGGAGAAACCCTGTCTCTACTAAAAATACGAAATTAGCTGGGTGTGGTGGTGCATGCCTGTAATCCCAGCTACTCGAGAGGCTGAGGCAGGAGAATCACTTGAACCCGGGAGGTGGAGGTTGCAGTGAGCCGAGATCATGCCATTGCACTCCAGCCTGGGAGACAAGCGTGAAACTGTGTCTCAAAAAAAAAAAAAAAAAAAAAGCTCCCAAAATATGAGAAAAATATAATTTCTGTGCTATTTAAAGTTGTGTGGTATGTTTCCCAAAGATATTAGATATTAAATATTACAGAGGGTATAGGTAATGATATAAGCTATGTACAGATGATTATTTCGTATTTTAATAATGTGCTGGAAAAACTGTAACTCATACATTTAATCTATGTCTGTTGCTTAGGACCAGGTTAAGTCAAAGAAGAAGTGAGTCAATATTAAATTTATGCAGAAAAATATTAAACACATAAGACAGTTGAGTGCAACTATAGCCAAAATTATGATGGTGATATTCAAATAATAGAAACTTGAAAAATATTCCAAAGTACAGAAAAGATGGAAAGCATTCCAATTTGTTTTGATAAAAGTAGTACTAATACTGTTAACATTATTTCTGATAGCAAAGCTTTTCAAAGATGGTATGAACAAAGAAAGCCACAGTGTATTCTTACTAATGTAGAGGCTCTCCTTAACTGAAATATCAGCCACATTTAATCCAGCCATATGTTTAAAAAAAAATTACACCATTGGCTAAAAAGTGGCTTATTCTAAGAATGCAAAAATATTATTAAGTAAATAGAATTGGAACTATCAGTAAATTTAAAGATAAAAGTTACCATCATACGCTATGTCAGTAATGCATTTAATAAAATTTAACATCTACCTCATAAACATTTAATTTCTGTTGGAATAGTCTGGATCTTTTCTTAAGATAAATAAGATGCTTGCCAGGCACGGTGGCTCATGCCTGTAATGCCAGCACTTTGGGAGGCTGAGGTGGGCGGATCACGAGGACAGGAGATCGAGACCATCCTGGCTAACACGGTGAAACCCCATCTCTACTAAAAATACAAAAAACTAGCCGGGCATGGTGGCGGGCGCCTGTAGTCCCAGCTACTCGGGAGGCTGAGGCAGGAGAATGGCGTGAACCCGGGAGACGGAGTTTGCAGTGAGCCGAGATTGCGCCACTGCACTCTAGCCTGGGTGACAGAGCGAGACTCTGCCTCAAAAAAAAAAGAAAAGATAAATAAGATGCTCTAAAAGCAGCACATACCATGCTTAACAGGAAACTGAAAACATCCCTATACAGGTCAGGGTCAAAACAGTGGTGCCTGTACAGGACTTTATGACATTGTTTTCAAATATACTAGCCACAGCAGTAAGATTTTTTAAAAATGGTTATTAAAAATGAGACAAAATTAGCATTCTTTGTAGATACTAGAATTCTTTTGTTAGAATAGCCAAGGAGATCAACTGAATAACTATGAGAACCTATAACAATTTAGTAAGGTAACCAGCTTGGAAATGAGTATATAAATTCAGATATGTATGTGTGTGCATATATATGCTTGTATGATGTAGATAGATGTATATGTAACAGTAGTTTTCTTTTATGATAGTAATCAGAAACAATGGTTTATTTATTTATTTATTTTTTTGAGACAGGGTCTTATTCTGTCACCCAGGCTGGAGTACAGTGATGCTATCTGGGCTCACTGCAACCTGTGCCTTCCAGGCCCAGGCAATCCTCCCACCTCAGCCTCCTGAGTAACTGGGACAACAGGCACGTGCCACCAGAGCTGGCTAATTGTATTTTTTCTAGAGACGGGGTTTCACTGTGTTGCCCAGGCTGGTCTTGAACTCCTGAGCTCAAGTGATCCACCCACCTCAGCCTCCCAAAGTACTGGGATTATAGGAGTGAGCCTCTGTGCCTGACCACAATGGTTTATTAAAAGGTTTCATTCACACTGTGAAAAAAATGCTTAAAACCTGAGGAAGAAACAAGAAATGTGCATGGCCTCTGTGAGAGCTGTAAACTGTCTACTCAGGGGCATAGATATAAACTGTCTCCTCAGAGGCACTGGTGTTGATGCGGTAGGTGTCCTCCGTTGAGTGGAGGAATTATCGTTATAGTTCTGAAAATCAGAAATAGCTGCTGAATTTTGTAAAATGCCTTTTGGGCATTCACACAGATCTTACTATTTTTCTTTTTAGATATAATGATTTGATGGATTTAAATATCTTCACCTTATAATAAACTTTAAGTCAGGTTTTTCTAAATCTTCCTTTTGAAATTTTTTTTTTTTTTTTAAACATGAAAGGTGAATTAACAGCATAATTTTTTCTTGGTGCCTTATTGCATTATATATAAAATAAGGGGATGTGTGCATGGTTAGTTCTTAAGTTCCTGGTAACTTTAACATTCTATGATTTTATGGTTTTAGACTTTTTTTCCCCAAGAGATAAAGGGGCTTGCTCTGTTGTTTAGGCTGGTCTCGAACTCCTGGCCTCAAGGGATCCTCCTGCCCTGGCCTCCCAAAATGCTGGTGTAACAGGCATGAGCCACCACTCGTGGCCAGACTTTTAAACATTTCTAACTCAGAGAAGTGTTTGGATTTTACCTCTTGAATTGTTGCACAAATGTGCTTTAGGTATGGGATTTCTAGCTTGTTGAATTCTATTTTACTTAAAAAATTTTTTTGTATGGCTCCAATCAGATCAAACTAGCCTATGTAGTATCATAGAAGTAGCATTATAATATTGAGAATTTTGAAGGGTTCCAGGTATCCTGAAGACTTCACCATCACAGGACAAAAACACTTCTAGGGCTGTCTTCCCACCAGACCCAGCGTCTGCTGTTCTTTCGCTCTTGCTGCCCTCCTCCGCTACCTTCTTGTTTAGCCAGTGCGTGTTGTCTGGCATCCGCCTTCACATGGACATTGTGCTGCAGTTGGTTGCTTCTCCAGCTAAGTAAGAACTGTCTGAGGATCCATGTTTATCTTTGCCATCTCCATGGTCTCCAGCACTCTGCAGAGTCCTTAGCAAGATGTATGGTTTTAATGAATTGATGGCAGCTGTCCCTTGTATTTCCAGGAAAGTTTTGGATTCTCAGGAGAAAGTAAGTTTGATATTTCAAAACTAATGTGGTTGGCCAAATATTTTATATTGGGATTAAAAAAATTATTTTAGTGGCACAAACTTCTAGAAAGCTTGTGCGTAAGAGTTTTTCCTTACCCCACACGACTACAAAGGTGACCCAGAAATCCTGAGCCAGTGGAACTCCCGGGGGGGTGCAGGTATCACAGGGACCTTGCCCTCCCCACTGTCTCCTTTCATCCCTGTCCCAGAGACCTAACATCGCCATGGTCTCCTTTCCCTCAGTCTTTCATATGTATTTGTAAATATTCTTTTACCAGTATCTTTCTTTCTCTGTTCCTTTTCCTCTTTAACCCTTGCCCTTTTGCTTCAGAAAAATTAGTCTTTTTTCTTTTATGCTCCCCTCATTTCCAACTTCCTGTTCCAAATTAAGCCTAATTATGGTTGAGTGTTAAGATTAGGGTTTATGATGAACCTAGAAAGATAAAGTAATGTATTTTGATGTGAAACTGTATCTAGTAAAGAACTGGTGCCAGCCACCTCCAAAGCCCTTGAAAATCCCCTTTGTTTTATCTGCCAGAGAATTCATCTCTTTCTCTAATTGGTCCTGCTTTTCTCTCTAGCACAAGCAGCCAAATTTTAAAAAAATCTTGAAAGGTTACATTATAAGCAGTCTAACCTTCTGATCTGTAAGCAGATAAAGAGTCTATTCATAGTGGTAAAAAACTATTATGAAAATTATCTGTTTATAGTTATATTTTGGCCTCTTTTGCTTTCCCCTCAGTCTGAGTACGTTACAGTATGCTGAAGTTACATGGAATTAATATGCTTCTAAACTGGACCAAAAATGTGATATAACAGCCTGTATTTGCAGGTGAACAAAGTGTGAGTGAGAGCGGTATGTGGCTCTGTGTGCTTTGTTTGCCTGTGCGTATTTGTGTTTCTGTGTTCCTCCTGCACAACTTCCCTGACAGCCTGTGCTTTGTGCTTTCATAGGGATTTTGAATTATAAGGGAAAGAAGAAAGAATGAAAATCAAGATATAACAGTAATCGGATCAATGATGACATTTTAGTGTGAACTGTACATTACAATGACCTCTTCTGTAAATTTTGGTATCCAGAACCTTATGCTAACCCTTTCAGATAGAAAACAGTGCTCGAAGTGTATCACAAGCATGCCTTTTTCATTTACTGTTTTTTCATTACTTAAGTTATTCCTTTTCTTTTCTCTTCTTTTTTTTTTTTTGTTTGTGTGTGTGTGTGTGTCAGGGTCTTACTTTGTCACCCAGGCTGGAGAGCAGTGTTGCAATCACGGCTCACTGCAGCCTCAACCTCCCAGGCTCAAGTGATCCTCCTGCTTCAGCCTCTCGAGTAGCTGGGACCACAGGCATGTGCCACCTCGCTTGGCTGATTTTTTAAATTTTTGGTAGAGGTGGGGTCTTGCTGTGTTGCTCAGGCTGTGTTGCTCAGAATTAATGTGAATTCTGGTACCAGCTTTGCCTCTGGAGATGCTCTGGGGCTTCTTGATGGCTGTGGTCAGGCCACACCATGGTCATGTGCTTGCCAGCATTCTGGTCATTCCTCGCTTATCTGCTGCCTCTAATTGTTCCTGTGTGCCTGGAAACTGGTAGCCAAACCTGCCAGAACTGTATACAGACCAGAAGTGCTTCTCCTAGTAGTAAGCAGGCATGGAGGTTTAGGGGACAGTCATTTTGAGCTTCTCTGGAGCTGTCTTACTTTTCTCGCTGAAATGACATCATCTCAGGTAGCTGAGTGGCCATAGAGCTGTGTCACTGCACAAGCATGTGGTCAGGTGCTGTTCCCCTGCCCTGGCACTGTGGAAGATGCGTGGGCCTGCTTTCTGTTGCTTTCTTGTACCACACCACACCCATCCTGGCCTCAGGGCTCCTGCATGGGCTTCCCTGTGCCTTGATGCTCCTCTCACAGCCTGTTACAGCTGACTCCTCCATGGGTTGACTGCAAGGCCCAATTTGCACAGGATAATTCCAGTTAATACCTAATTGTGGATCAGTTTACTCCTGTTATTTTTACTCTCAAAAAGTGCCCCAATTTGGAAGATAAAATATACCATCTCCTACTTAACCATTTCAGGTCTCAGTCCAGTGTCACCTGCTTCAGGTAGACCTTTCCCTTTCTCTCTCGGGGGCAAGTTTCCTGGTTTGCTGTGGCTGCAGAATAAACCCCAGGGCTTGGTTGGGCTGAGCCAGGGTTTGCCAGCAGACAGATTCAGGCTTCTTTCTATGTGAGGGCCCGTGGCAGGCCAGCGTGGGAGGATGTGAGATGGGAGGGGCAGCCAGGTGCTGGGAGGGTTGGGAGAGACATGGAGGGGGGAAAAGTGAGGACTGAAGCCAGGGGGAAGAAACACAGAAGTGTGCTGTAAGCTCTGCGCACACCAGCCCTTGATGAGTTTTAATCTGCTTTACCTCTCAAGGCTGTAAGAGTCAGATCTGAGTGTTTTGAAAATGAGACGGTGTGTGCAATTAACTTGAAGAGAACTGATACAGGAGAGATCTCTGGTGAGGCTTCATTATAAGCGGATGACATTACATAAGCAAGCTTCATTTTTTTCTAGGTGATAGGTTGGACTGTTAGACAAAACTTTGGATTCAGAGAAGCACTCTAGGTGCATTTCACCTCCTGTCTTTACCTTGATGGATTTTCATGTGGTCAGATGAAGACTTGAGCTCCATCTATAAAATCCCTTCCAATTTTTAGAAGTATATAATTCTGTTGTATGCTCTAGAGAGTCCAGACTATAAAGCATTTTGAATTTTACTATTTCTTTTCCCCCGATTGTGGGCCAGAAAGGAAAACTTCCAAATAAGGATGCACAGTCCACTCTCGAAACACAGGGAAACAATAACTAGAATACAAGTCTAGCCTTTGCCCTGGCATGAAAAGAATGCAGACTGTTAGCTGACCTAAAGGTTTCTGTTTTATTTCATGTTTAGGTGAAATGGTCGGCTTTGAGCATTACTCCCAAAGAAGTTTCTCCCCAGACTTTAAGATATTTGTGCAATATTAAGATGGTTTTATTATCTGTGAGACAGCTGTGGTCACTTTTATTTATGAAACTGCCATGTTTATTGTACATTTATCAGGAGCTGTGCTGGAAAACTGAATTTAGAGAAATAAACCTGGGCTCACAAATGATTATGGTGACATTCAGTATACCCCCCATGACACTATCACTAACATTGCTAGGTTGCCTTCCAGCAGTTTAGCCACCTCAACCATAAAGGAATGGTGAAGTAATGATGGCAACTTGCCTCATTGGAGAGTGTGCAGACTGCCGTTTTAAACTGTAATTGTCGGGATTAGACCTCAACCATGGTGAAATGTTGGACATAAAGGTACGTGAACAAAGCTAAGTGCAAAGTTGTGTGAATGCTGATTCAATCTTTGTGAAAGTACAGTCCACAGGACACAAATTGGCAAAATTCATTTGCCTTACAGTGTGTTACAGTTTTTTGAATTATAGCACTTTGGGCCTGAGTTCTCCGCTTGCCGCAGTTCCTGCCAGCCCCTTTGTTCTCTCCTTGGCTCTCGCAGACATTTATTTACCTGTTTAGCTCTATAGACAGTTGAAATTTTTGGTGTTTTTTTTTTTTTAGAGACAGAGTTTTGCTTTTGTTGCCCATGCTGGAGTGCAGTGGTATGATCTCGGCTCCCTGCAATCTCCACCTCCCAGGTTCAAGCGATTCTCCTGCTCAGCCTCCCAAGTAGCTGGGATTATAGGCATGCGCCACCACACTCGGCTAATTTGGTATTTTTAGTAGAGACAGGGTTTCACCACGTTGGTCAGGCTGGTTTTGAACTCGTGACCTCAGTTGATCCACCTGCCTTGGCCTCTGAAAGTGCTAGGTTTACATGCCTAAGCCACTACACCTGGCTGGCATTTGAAGTTTTGACCCCGATTAAAAAAAGAAAAGACAATTATAATATTGGAATTTAATTTAAATTACAACAAAGGTGATTTTTTTTTTTTTTTTTTTTTGAGACAGAGTCTCGCTCTATCCCCCAGGCTGGAGTACAGTGGCCAGATCTCAGCTCACTGCAAGCTCCGCCTCCCGGGTTCACGCCATTCTCCTGCCTCAGCCTCCCGAGTAGCTGGGACTACAGGCGCCCGCCACCTCGCCCGGCTAGTTTTTTGTATTTTTTTTAGTAGAGACAGGGTTTCACTGTTTTAGCCAGGATGATCTCGATCTCCTGACCTCGTGATCCGCCCGTCTCGGCCTCCCAAAGTGCTGGGATTACAGGCTTGAGCCACCGCGCCCGGCCCAAAGGTGATTTTTAAATAAAGTAAATTTTAAAAATTAAATTGGTATACTGTAAATATGCAGTGAGGAGATAATTGATCTTCCTGGTTACTTCCCAGGGAAGCAGGCCTTGAGACCCAGATTTGTGTGCAGAGTTTGTGGGGGATGCCTCTGGGAACAGTACCAATGAGGGAGTGAAGGAAGCCGGTTGGGCAGAGGGAGTAGCTAAGGTGGATGCAGCTGCGACAGCAGGTCCCAGGGGATGGAGCTGGAATGGGCCTTCACAGTGTCCCAGATGGAGACCAGGTAGTCACATCACTCTCTCTCCCCCATCAGTCTTGGAGGGGAGTCTGCAGAGAATCTGTTTCTTTGCCTTTTCCAGCAGTCTTGCCCTTCATTTCCTTTATACATCTCAAACACTCACCGAATATTTTCTTCTTTCAAAAGTTTATTCTCAGGGAGGTGGCTCCCTGGCTGACCACAGGTCCCGCCTGCATTCAGCCTAGCTGACTCAGGAGGTCAGCGCCCAGATCTGACTCATTTTCTTCCTCTCCTTGCCGACCTCACCAGGGCCTGCTTCCTGGCACCTCATTTGGCCAAGCCCTCTGCCCACCTCCTCTTTGCCTGTGGTGGGTGGGCAGGCCAGGCCAGGCTCACCCTCCAGTGTGGAGGGCGGGGTCAGAGGCCCCTGGGCAGCCTGGGGCCGCCTCTGTGCTCTCCAGCTCGATTTTGGCGGGAGAGCCCTGGCCAGTTGTCGAGAAAGTGTGCCTCTATTTCCGGGGTAATGCTGTGGGCCCACCTTCAGCCTGCAGCCCCCAGAGGGGATGTAGTCATGCCAAAGCTCCCGATGCCATCATCAACCTGTTAGAACCCCTCACCTCCTCCTCCACTCATAAGTCATTAGCCCTAAGCCAGCACAGCACTTCGAATTCAGGCAGTTGATCATCATCTAGGTGTGAATCCCATTTCATTAATTTTTGCCTGGAAATTGGCACTCCCTTTAAAATCTTTTAATGCTTTCATTTACTGCAAGTTTTCTTCCGTGACTTTTTCTTCTGTGTGTGCCCTCTCCTGGCTCTCCAGCTTTCCTGTTATACTTGTATTGGATCTTTCCAATCTTCTATGTCTCTTAAATTTTTAAAAGTTCTATTCATGTCAGTATTCTTTTATTCACAACTCTGAGTGAATTTTCTTGGTCTTCTCATTCATTGACTGGATTTTCTGTAGTGTTCAGTATTGCTAGTCATCATTATTTTGCAAGTGATAGCAATCTTTTCTGATGTGACGTTTTCCCTTTTAACAAAGGTATTTATCTTTTAAAATCTTACTGAAAACATTGATGAGAGACTTTCTAAAGGACTATTACTACACTGGCCTTGCTGGGTATGTGGGTACCCATGACTGTTCTGCTCCTAAAGTTTAAGTACTGGGACTTCTGTAGCTCAGGTCCCTAGGGGGCCTGGGCTTCTGCTGGGTGGAACAGTGGGCCGGATGCACGTTTAGTGCAACATTCCTAGTCTGTGAACTTCTCCTGTGTCATGCCAAGGGATTTGAATCCAGGTGTGAATTTGACTACTCAGAAAAGAGAACCATACCGACCTATGGCACATTGAGTAGAGAGTATTTTTTAAATGAATTTGGCCTGATGTAAACTATATTCAGCCTCCTCGGCTTATGTAAATGCACAAATTTCTGCAAATTCTCTGCATAGAAGTTTTTTCTTCATGCTTTCTGGAGCGAAAATTCTTATCCTGGCTTCCTTTGTGTACTAGGTGTAGGATTGCAGGCTAGTTTCTTTCTTGCTTGCTTCATTCCCCTCCTGTGTAAAATGGGGCTGATAGTATATCCTTAGGGAGTTCTTAGAACAAAACCCAGAAGTTAATACATTCTCAATGAATGTTAATAAATGTTAAATAAATTAGCAGAAAATGTTAGTTTCAAAAAATCTTAACCCCTTCTCTTTTTCTTCCATCTTCTCCCCCTCATTTTCCTGCTTTTCAGTCATTTTCCTTGAGGGTAGGTGACATTTCATTTCTCACCAAATGCCAACAGGTGCTTCCCCTACTTCTGTGTCCCTCTCCTCCCCCACCCTCCTTGCCTTCTCTAAGGTATTCTTTATGTAGTCAGGGAGTGTATTGGTTCCTGTTGCTGCTATAACAAATAACTACAAATTTAGTGGCTTCAAAAACAACGCAGAATTGTTTCCTGGCAGTTCTGGAGGTTAGAAGTCTAAAGTCAAGGTACTGGCAGGGCTGTGTTCCTTCTGGAGGCTTCAGGGTAATATCCATTTTCTTGCCTTCCCAGCTTCTAGAGACCACTAGCATTCCTCGGCTTGTGGTCCCCTCTTCCCTCTTCAGAGTATATTGCTTCAACCTCTTGGGCTGTCATCACGTCTCCTTTTTCCGTCCCTGCTTGTCCTGCATCCCTGTTGTAAAACCCTGGTGATTATGTTGAGCCCAGCAGAGAATTCTGGATAATCTCTCTATCTCAATATCCTTAAGCACATCTGCAAAATCCCTTTGTTGTGTGACAAACTCACAGGTTCTAGGGATTAGGATGTGGACATATTTGGGGGACTGTTATTCCATGTGCTGCAGGAAGGTAGATGTGTAAACCTTTTATCATAGCACAGTGCAGGTGGGACCTGCACAGTGGTGCCCTGAGCAAAAGGTGTGGACCTCAGACAAGGAAGCAGTTATTTCTGAGGACATTGGGAAAAGTTTGACAGAAGAGAGATGTTGGAGCTGAGTCTTAAAGGATGAAGAGGCCAGGGAAGTTTGGAAGGCTTTTAGGCTGAGGAAACAACATTTGCTAAGAAATAGAGTTGTAAAAAAATCCTGCAATTTTGAGGAATAGTGAAATCTTTGATGTTGCTAAGACACAGGGTACATTGAGGAGAGTGGTAGGCAAAGAAAATTGTAGGTTAAAACTAGAATGTGCTGTGATGATGAGCTTCTAATGTGTCCTGTGAAGAGAGGGGAGCCAGTGGAGTTGTTTTGGTGGCTTTTCAAATATAAATTTTTGTCTGATTGTGTAAGTAGTTTTCTTCTTCTAGAAAATGAAGAAACCAAATAAGTATATCAGGAAAATAAAATCATTCAAAGTCCTGACAGAGATAATGACTGTTGACATTTCTGTGTAGTGTCATTATTGAGCCATTTGTGTGTCTGTTTACCCAGTTGAAACCTCCCTGTATATTAAATTTCATATCTTGAATTCTTTACTTAATGGCATATCAACATTTCTTCATGTAATTAAATACTCTCAACTATCCTTAACATCTCCATAATATCCTATTGTATATATTACCATAATTTATTTAATCCTTCATTGTTAGATTCAATATTTTTCTATTTTATTTTATTTATTATTATTTTTTGAGACAGAGTCTCTCTCTGTTGCCCAGGCTAGAGTGCAGTGGCGCGATCTCGGCTCACTGCAACCTCCGCCTCCGGGGTTTAAGCAATTCTTCTGCCTCAGCATCCCGAGTAGCTGGGACCACAGACGTGTGCCACCATGCCCGGCTAATTTTTGTATTTTTAGTAGAGACGGGGTTTCACCATTTTGGTCAGACTGGTCTTGAACTCCTGACCTCATGATCCGCCTGCCTCGGCCTCCCAAAGTGCTGGGGTTAATAGGCGCGAGCCACTACACCCCAGCCATATTTTATTTTATTTATTTATTTTTGAGGCAGGGTCTGTCTTGCCCTGTCACCCAGACTGGGGTGCAGTGGTACGATCACTGCTCACTGCAGCCTTGACTTCTCAGGCTCAAGCGATCCTCCCACCTCAGTCTCCCTAGTCGCTGGGACTGCGGGGCGTGAGCCACCACTCCCGACTCCTCTCTATTTTAAATAATACTAACACATAGATTTGTGTTTAAGTTTTTGAATGTTTCCTCAGGGCAGGAGTGCTTCTCCTCTGTTTATTCTCTTGAGTTGTGAGATCAGGTAGAAATGTTCCCGTGTCTAGGTGGAGGAGAACCCAATGTGCTCTTTCATTCACTCCCGGGCTCTAGAGTGGAAACTTCTGTGTCTTTCTCTGTGTGATGATTTGTGTGGGTGCCAAAGGCCAAACCCATATTTAGCGAAGAAATAGTGTGATCCACTTAAAAGGGGATTTAATAACTTGAGATGGAGAGACCAAGCTGAACATTCACAACAAGCATAACTAAATCAGAGAGGCAGAGGAAAGCATCAACCAGAAAAAAAGTACTAACTTTTAAAGAATGATTACTCCTGATTTAAAACTTTTACTAGATGAAATACAAAGGGTAACAGTCTCTGCTGAGAACTGAATTAATTTTCTGGAAGGAGTGTCTTGTAAAAGATATTGTGAAGTGAAAAACGTAAGATGCTTAAGGGATCTATGTAGGAGACCTAATAATTGAACAATAGGATTCCTAGAAGGGGACAAAGTAACAGATGGAAAATACATCGTATTATAAAAGAAGAAAACCTGAGCTGAATAAAATTTTAGACTTCAGATTGAAAGGACTCATGGAATTCTTTTTTAAAAGACTTTATTGCTGGACTGCAGCAATAAAGATAGAAATCCTGTCAACTTCTAGACAGGAAGATAGGTCAGTTTTGAGGGGAATTGGGATGCCATTGGAGTTCTTATCCACTTCACAAAGAAGCTGGAATAGAGTCTGTATGGATTATTGACTCTAAAGAAGTAATATAAATCTTCTGTATTCAACCATACCAGCCTAGGTTTTTACTTGCATGCCACAGAAGCTGATTTTGGTTGGCTTAGGAGGAAAAATTTTTAAGGATGTTGAGTTGCAGTGAAATTGTTAGAAGGGCTAGAGAGAGATGCCTATAGGCTCTGCAGCCAGGGATAGTGCGTCAAATCTTACCCAGAATTGCCCAGGCCAGATGCTTCTGCTGTGTTCCTGGGCTTAGACAGTGTAGCTTGCACCAGACGCTGCAGGCACTAAAGTCTACAGTGAGCGCCTTGGCCACTGCTTTCTGGGATCTTGATCTTGCTGCGGCTACCATTGTTGCAGCGAGCATTTTCCATCATAGTCCTTACTTTGCAGCATTAGTTCCTGAATCAAAGTCTGGGGCAGGTGTAAATAATGGCAGGGTCAAGGGGCCTCCTAGCTGCAAGGGGGCACTGAGAAAGCAGGCAGCTGGCATTTTTAGCTTATTTAATGGGAGGTAGACCCTACCTTTAACTGAGACTAATAAGGTCCCCAGGCTTAGGAAAGAAGAGTTCAAAAGCCAGGGAGTCAGAAAGAATGTCCGAGATCAAGTACTCCTGCCCAGATATAATTCAGTGAACCAGAGCAAAAGAAGAATATTTTTAGCCGTGAGGGATTCATCCATCTCATTTGAACAAATATTCGAATGTCCAATTAGATACTGGTAATTGGCTTAGAATAGAAATATGAAGATAGAAGAAAATGAATAATATAAGAAACAGTAGAGAGCAGTGAATCTTGCAGCAGGAAACATTGCATACATAAATGGAAGATATTAGCACGACAAAAGATTCAGAATGTAAGTGTAAAGTAAGAATTCTTGAAAGGAAGGTTCGTACTACCTTGGAACATCTAGGAAATAGCCTGGAACTAAAAATTCTAGACCATCTCGGCAAAATCCTGGACTAGGATTGCAGGCATTCAGATATAAAATTCCTCTAAAAATTTCTTCTTTGTTGGTGAGGGACTGGGGCGGGGGGACATGGTTATTTAGTTTGGATGAAGGTTTAATTAAGAGTGTTAGAAATGGCAGGTGACTACTAACGGAGTAGTAAAACATAGTATTCTCAAAATGACAGGGATCAAGGATGATAGTGAGCAGAGAGGTAAGCAGGCCAGGAAGGAATAAAGAGAAGTAATATCAAATTAGCAAAAGCGAGGAGAGGAAAAAGATGAAATGAGTTAACAAATAGTAAACAAAAATCAAGTGGAAACAATAAAGCCAAATGAGCAACCCCACAGTAAATACTCTTCAGCTGAATTCACCTATTAAAAAACAAAGGTCCAGAATATTAGTGTCAGAGCAAGATGCAAGAACAAAAGCATTGAACAGGACTAAGAGGTACTGTGTATTGGTAGAAACCAAAAATACAAAGTATAACTGCCTTTAAGCAGCAAAATGCATAGAACAAACACCAGAAACAAAAGAATTTGATAAGAAACATATTATACTAGGAGATGCTAATTACGTGTCTTTTCTAATTTGGTGGGTCAGCTAAGCTAAATTGCCAACTTGGATGCTCACAGGGGCTGGTGGGGAGCATGAATATGTGAATTATATGGTGGGAGACCAGGTATGGTGGGAATTGCACAGTGAACTGGATAATGCATGTCTTGCCTAAAGGCATTGAAATTCATACATTTTAAAGCAGTTTGCCAGCCAAACAAAATATATTTATAGCTTGCTTGCAGCCTTCCAGTTTTCAACCTTTGAAACAAAAAAGCAAAAGTATAGAGGTTAGAAGCAACATATGCAACGAATTTATGGATCAGGGAATGTATATTTTTCCCTGGGTCTAGGGAGTATTTACAGAAGTTGATCATGTCCTTTATCACAGAAAACACAAAGTGTAGTAACTTGTCATCTCAGTCCAGTGAAATTAGTGGTAAAAAAAAGAGATGATTATAACAGCAACAACAACAAAACTACCTTGGAGTTAAGAGCCACTGTTGTAAAATAATCTCTGCACCAAAAGAAAATCTAGACAAATTATAAATCATCTAGAAATAAAAGAAATAGAAGCATTTTGATAACAACGTTTGTAGAATAGAACTGAATCTATAGTCAGGGAAAAGTATAATCTTAGATGCTTTTATTAGTATAAGAAAAGAAAGACAAAATATCTGAGTGAAATATTCAACTTATGAAACTAGAAAAAAGTACAAAATAAAGATAAAGGTAAAAGCTGAAATGAATGAAATAGAAAATAAAATGGTAGAGAAGATAAGAATAACCCTAGTTCTTTGAAAAGGCAGATAATGGGAATTATTTTTGATTAAAGGAAAAAGAGGAAAAAGCATTAACAAGGAAGAATCTATTTATTGTTATAGGTATGGAGTAAATGAAAAGTTAAATCTGCAACAATACTTGTGAAACACTGGAGGAAGTGGGCAATTTTCCCTCAAAATATAAACTCTCAAATTGTTTTCTAGAAAAAATATAAAACCTGAAGTATTATTGCTACTATTTAACATTGTTTTGGTATTGATGCAATAAGGCAAAAATATTTTTTGGCTTAAATACTGAAAAAGAGAAAAATAAATTTGACCTAAGAATAAGAGAATTTGTGATTATATATAAGATAAATATAAAAAGAACAAAAAGTTTTTTTCTATGCCATCAATAACTGGTTAGCATTGGAATGTGAAAAAAAATTCAATTCACAAATACCATAAAATATCTAGGAGTAATTTAAACTAGAAAATTATGGGACATAAAGTGAATAAGTATTAAATCTTCCTGTGGTTCATAAAACAAGACCTGAAATAATGGAGAAACTGCTCTATGTTCCAGGATGGGTAGACATAATGTTATAAAATTATCCTTCCCAAGTAGCCTAGTTAAGAGACATTCTCCCCAGAATTTTTCATTAGGAAAAAAGGAAGCTCCTTATATTTAAGTCTTAGAAAGCAGATCCGATCTGATCCTGATTTGATCCATGATCCTGATTTGATCCGATTGATTTAGGCTGGAGTGCAGTGGCATGATCTTGGTTCACTGTGGCCTCAACCTCCAGGGGCCCAGGTGATTCTCTCATCTCAGCCTCCCAAGTAGCTAGAACTACAGGTGCACACTGGCCATGCCCCACTAAACTTTTGTATTTTTAGTAGAGAGTCAGGTTACTCAGGCTAGCTGCAAACTCTGGACTCAAGTAATCTGCTTTCCTTTGGCCTCCCAAAGTGCTAGGATTACAGGCTTGAGCCATCATGCCCCACTTCAATTTGTTTTAAATTGAGTTTTATGTGAGGCTACCATAGAATTGGTTTTAAAAAAGATAGACAATTTTTTTTTTTAATTTAGTACTTATTCTGTTGGGTATGTATCCTCATAGTTACAAGTGCCACTATTGCTTTGAATTGAAGCTTTGGAAGACTGTAAAACAGTTCTGTAAGTGGTTAGTTGTAGAAGATCACAAAATGTATACCTACAGGAATAATTTTTAAACTGACCTAACGCCATAAATACATATTTGTGACTTAGTATAACATTTTCAATGACAGCATAATACTATCACTGGATCTCAGAAAGTACCGAGTCTCAAGTAGCTTAGTGGACAGAGGAAAGGTAAGGAAAGAGAGAATCAAGGTGATGCATGATACCTGCACTGCCTGCGCTAAAGAGAGCTCCGAAAGTGCTTCAACTGCTTGGCCAGAACCTAGCCATCTGGCCACACCCAGCTCCTGAAGAGGTTGGAAGTGTTCTGACCTCCAAGTGCCTAAGAAAAAGGCTGAGTTACCGAGGAAGCAAAGAGAACAAATAATGGGTACCACTAGCCCTGCTTGGACATAGGTAGTACTTGGGGAAAACGCTATCAAATATGCTGAAATATTAGTACACTTGTAAACAAATAAAAAGTAAATGCCAAAAGAGGTGGTGGTGGAGGTCAGTAGGTAGAGGGGTGATGAGCAATCAAGTGGCAAAGAAAAAGGTGTTCAACATCAGTAGTAATCAGGAGAAATGCACATAAAAGAAATCATTTTCAACCTTCAAAAAGAATAACTTCCAGTGGTGGAAGTGAACAGAGAAACAATTACTCCTATATGTCTACCCTTAGTGGTGTGTGGATGATTGCAATCTTTTTATAAAGCAATCCAGCAATAGTTTTGAGGTTGAAAGGGCCACGTTTCCTTTGAGGAATCTAGGGAATTTGTCTTGTACACATAAAAGCAGAAGTACATACTTATGTTGCAAATGTAGGAAAAGTTTGCTAATTGCAGTATTTTTTGTTGTGACCTCGAATCTGTGGAATACTGAATGTCCCTCAGTAGGAATTACTAAATAAATTATAGTAATAAAGTCATCCCTCAGTATCTTTCATGAGATTCATTCCAGGATCTCCATGGATGTTCAAAACCACAGATACTGAAGCGTCCCTGATATAAAATGACATACAATGGCATAGTATTTGCATTTAAACTAATGCGATATTCTCCCATAGTTTAAATCATCTCAGATTACTATACTACCTAATGCAACAAGTGCCATGTAATTTGTTGTTATAATTTATTGTTTAGGAATAATGACAAGAAAAATGTGTCTATATACATTCAGATGTACCCATCCCTTTTTCCCAAATATTTTCTACCTGTGGTTGGTAGAATTCGGAGGGGAACCCACAAATATGGAAGGTCAAGTTGTATCATTCCTTTGCTAAATCTTATTAAATAAGAATGATGTTGGTCGGCGCTGGTGCTCTGCCTGTAACCCAAAGGAGACCTGGGAGGCCGAGATTCGGTGGATCACGCAGGTCAGATCGAGACCATCCTGGCTAACACGGGTGAAACCCCGTCTCAATACTAAGAAAATACAAAAAACTAGCCGGCTAGGTGGCGGGCGCCCAGTCCCAGCTACCGGGAGGCTGAGGCCGGAGAATGGCGTGAACCCGGAGGCGGAGCTTGCAGTGAGCTGGAGATCCAGCCACTGCACTCCCAGCCTGGCTACAGAGCGAGACTCCGCCTCAAAAAAAAAAAAAAAAAAAAAGAATGATGCTGACTACGCCGGGTGGCTCACGCCAATCCGAAAGTACTTTGGGAGGCCGAGGCAGGCGGATTGTCTGAGCTCAGGAGTTTGAGACCAGCCTGGGCAACATGGCAAAACCCCATCTCTACTAAATAAAAAAAAAAAAGACAAGAAATTAGCCAGGTGTGGTGGCACGTGCCTATAGACCCAGCTACTCGGGAGGCTGAGGCATGAGAATCGCTTGAATCCGGGAAGTGGAGGTTACAGTGAGCTGAGATTGTGCCACTGTACTCCGGCCTGGGTGACAGAACAAGACTCTTGTCTCAAAAAAAAAAAAGATGTAGAGGTAAGAAATATTCTTAAAAAGGACAAGTGAGAGCTATTTCCTGAAGCTATGACCAGAATGTATTCTCAGGTTACATATGTAACTCACAAGAGAGTGTTCACACCTTTATGTCATAGTGCCTATGCTGTGATCCCAAACGAAAGGCTAAGCATGTTTGTGTCAACACGGAGAAAGTCTTGGAAGAATACATTCTTTCCAGACTGTTCATAATGATTATCTCAGACAAGTAGGGGATTTTGATTACTTTATTTTGCTCTTAGAAAGAGCATGTATTATTTTTATATGTGAGGGCTTAGGGGAGTTTAGTGATGAAAAGTATGACCTTTGGAGCCCGCATTTCCTGAGTTTGAATTCTAGCTCAAGCTGTGTGATCTTGGGCAAGTTATCTCCTCAGTTTCCTCCTTGGTAAAATATATGTAGAAACAGGGTCTACTGTGTATAGTTTCAAACAAGTCAATGTATGTAAAGTATTTGGTACCATAGAAGTTCTACATAAGAGTTCTATATAAGAGAGGGCCAGCTTTATTATTTTTAAACATTTTAAGTATTATTATTAAAGTAAGTCAAGGGTGGAGGAAAGGTCATTGTATTCTTTCCATGGTAAAGTGCTAAACATATTTTCATCATTTCTAAAGCTTGATTTTGAAGAACATGGTGACGCAGCAAAATATTTCTTAATATTTCTTGCCTTCTTTTCACTGGAGTGAAGAAACAGGATCAACCGGCCTGAGAAAGTGCGAAGCATCGAGTTTTGTATTTAACAGAGAGTGGGCTTTATAGCTGTCTGCACTGTGTTTTTGGAATTGGCTGATTGTCCACAGAATTCACACTGGTTCCATGTCTAAACACTTCAGTGATGCAAAAATCAGTTTGGGAAATAGAGACACTTGAATGAATGGGTTTTGAGATAAAAATCTGTCTTGTCATCCTCCTGAGGTGAGGCAGATTGTATTTTCCAGCTGAGGCTGTGACTCTCCCTTGTCCCACATGCCCTCCTACAGTGTGACTCTGCCACTTCCTCTGTCAAGGGATCTGCATCTTGAATCTGGGCAGGCCCAGACTGGTTCAGCAGGTAGAAGAGGGTGGAAGTGCTCTTCTGACTGCTGAGGCTGGGTTATAAAAGGCCGTGCAGGCCCTTGTTGTTTATAGGGGCCCTTATGCCTGGAACCATGAGCCATTCTGTAATAAGTCCAACCACTGTGAGGCCACCATGCTGGGGAGACTACCACATGGTGCTCCAACCCACAGTCCGTGGAGCTCCCATCTCAGCCAGACACTCAGGCTGAAGCCACCTCCTAGTGTCTACGTGAGAATGGCCTAGCCGAGCTCTTTGCAAATTCCTGATCTGCAAAATGATCAGAAAACAAAACGGTTGTGTTAAGTGATGAAGTTATGGGGAAATTTGCTCTGAAACAGTGGTGGCAGGAATGTAAGGGTTAGTAAACAGCAGTGACTCTGTGATGAAGGAGTTCATTCGCTCATGTTGGAAAGACCTTTGCAGAGCCAACCTCCACTGCCCCTTGTACCCAGATGGATGGTCCCATGAACCAGAAGCATTTGTCTAGTGATAATCACAGGAGTCTTAAAGTGTGGTGTTTTGTTTTGTTTTGTTTTGTTTTGTTTTGTTTTGAGGCAGAGTCTCTCTCTGTTGCCCAGGCTGGAGTGCAATGGCAGGATCTTGGCTCACTGCCACCTCTGCCTCCTGGGTTCAAGTGATTCTTCTGCCTCAGCCTCCTGAGTAGCTGGGACTACAGGCACCCACCATCACACCCAGCTAATTTTGGTAGTTTTAGTAGAGATAGGGTTTCACCATGTTGGTCAGGCTGGTCTAGAACTGCTGACCTCAGGTGATCCACCCTCCTCAGCCTCCCAAAGTGCTGGAATTACAGACATGAGCCACTGCACCCAGCTGTGTTTTGTATTTTTTATTTCACGTTGCATTTTAACTACAGACACACGTTGGCGTATACTGTGAATTCAGTTTCAGACCACCACAATAAAATGAATTACATGAGGTTTTTGGTTTCCTGGTGCATACAAAAATTGTGTTTATGCTATATTGTAGTCTATTAAGTGTGCAATAGCATTACGTCAAAAAAAAAGCAATGTACATGCCTTAATTTAAAATTTTCTAAGGTCGGGATGCTGTGTAATCCCAGCACTTTGGGAGTCGGCTGGTGGATCACAGGTCAGGAGATCGGTAGACCACGGTGAAACCCTCGCCTCTACTCGTAAAAATACAAAAATTAGCTGGGCGCTGGGTGGCGGGCGCCTGTAGTCCCAGCTACTCAGGAGGCTGAGAGGCAGGAGAATGGCGCGGAACCCGAGGCGGAGCTTGTGTGAGCCGAGATCAAGGCCACCGGGCACTCCAGCCTGGCGAGCAGAGCCGCAGACTCGGCCTCAAAAAAAAAAAAAAAAAAAAAAATTCTGCTAAAAAATGCTAATGAAGGTAAGCATTATTCTGTTGGAGAAATGGTGCTCATAGATTCTGTTCTCGGGACATGTAGGGGTTACAATAAGCCTTCAATTTGTAAGAAATGTATTATCTGCAAAGCGCAACAAAGCAAAGCTCAATAAAGCAAGTGCTTGTATTGTGTCTCATGTACACTAAAAGTATGCCAAATGGTTTACGTGATTTTTGTGTGTATGTATCTGCTTATGAGACGGGTCTCACTCCCATCACTCAGGCTGAAGTGCAGTGGTGCAATCACAGCTTACTGAAGCCTTGACTTCCCAGGCTCAGGTGATCGTCCCACCTCAGCCTCCTGAGTAGCTAGAGCTGCAGGCACACACCACCACACCCAGCTATTTTTTTGTATTTTCAGTAGAGATGGTTGTCTCCCTGTGTTGCCCAGGTTGGTCTCAAACTCCTGGGCTCAAACTCCCGCCTTGGCTTCCCAAAGTGCTGGGATTATAGATTATAGGTGTGAGCCACTGAGCCTGGCCAATTCTTGTTTTTAATTGTTGCCTGATGTCTCCTGCTGGGGCCTGAAGTCTTTTGGGTTAGTTGGTTTTTCACCTGGCACACTACACCAGTTCTATCTGCTGTGTTAATTATACAGGTCTGAGTATCCCTTATCTGAAATGCTTGGGACCAGATGTGTTTTGGACTTTGGATTTTTTTTTGTATTTTGGAATACTTGCATTATACTTACCAATTGAGCATCCATAATCTGGAAATCTGAAATACTCCAATGAGTGTTTCCTTTTATGGTCATGTCAGCGCGCAGAATGTTTAGGGTTTTGGATTTTTTTTCTGGATTAGGGATGCTCAACCCGTACCAGTATACTACACCAGGGAACTGACTCAGCATTGGTCAGACCACATTTTGAACACTTTTTGGTTGACTTCCCAGCATTTACCCCTCTTCTCCCAGGAATTCTCTTTAGTTTATTCCCACTTTCAAGTGAGTCAGCATATCACCCTGGTCTCAGTGAGTCAAGGATGGCACAGACTCAATCAGAATGAGTGTTGAGGAGACGTTTGTTGGGGTGCCTGGGAGAGAGTCCCTGCTCTTTGCTGGATATGATGGTGTGCAGATGTGAGGCCTGGAGCTGCCAGTACCATCACACTGCCATGAGGGCAGGCAGCTTATTGATGAGGGTGACCTGTGGAGGAAGGGAAGAGCAGAAGATGGAGAAAAATTGACCTTAAGAGAACATCTTTCAATTGAGCCAGACCTGAAGTTGGACTTGATCCTAGACTTTCAGTTATGTGAGCTAAATCTTTTTATTGTTGTAAGCTTGAGTTGGGTTTTCTGTTGCAACCAAGAGATTTTTAACTCACAGAAACCCACATCTGCAGTGTTTCTGAGATTCTGGATAATATTTCAGAGGGACCTTGGTAAATCAGAAGCTCTCTAGGCAGTTTATCCAATGAATGGACCCCGGGACCTGTGAGGCCTGGTGGGAAGAATTAGGGATGTTTTGAGTGAAGATTTAGATTTAGAAGACCAATGGGGAAACAGAGCTGCCTGCAGACATTCAGATGTCACGTGGAAGAGGCAATAAATTTGTTCTTTGTGGTTCCAGAGTGTTTCAGAACTGGAGCCAGTGTGTGCCATGTTAATGAAGATACAGAATTCAGCCTCATATAAAGAAAGATTGTCCAACTATTTGAGCTGCTCAACAGTGGAAGGGGCTGTCTAGTGGTGGGTTTCCTTTTACTGAAAATATTCAATGGTAACTGGAACATGAGAGTTTAGTAGATGGCAACAGAAGTTGGATGCTATTGATGCCACTTTGAATGAAAAATTAGGTTATATGGTTTCTCTTCCTTCCAGTTCTGAAATAACGTGATTTTGTATTTCCTTAGGTATTAAAAGACATACTTTTTTTGAGACAGAGCCTCCAGAGTAGATGGGATACAGGTGCGCACCACCACGCCCAACTAATTTTTGTATTTTTAGTAGAGACGGGGTTTCACCATGTTGGCTAGGTTGACCTCAGGTGATCTGCCTGCCTCGGCCTCCCAAAGTGCTGGGATTACAGGTATGAGCCACCTTGCCCAGCTTGTATTAGAAGACATACTTATGATGTGACCATTGGGCAAATTATGAAGTCTCTCAGACTTTCAGTTTCTTTATCTGTAAAATAACAATAATGACACTTTTATGAACTGAGTTTTGTGAGCCTCAAGTTAATGTATGTGAAAGTGCTTACAAAACCAAAGTGCTACACAAACGTAAAGTGCTGTTATCCTTCCTACATAGTAAACTCCGATTCAAAGGATATGGACGATTCCTTAAAGTTCTCTGTGTATTTTGAACCATGGGTGGTTTAAAAAAACAACTCCCACCCCCAAAGTGATATTAATAGAAATAAACAGGATTGTGCATGCCCAGTCCATCTAATTCTCTAATTTCTCCAGTTACCAATTCAAGTGAATTTAATATGTTTTCCTGGTGGAACTTGGAAGTTTCTCAGTGATCTCTGTAAGGTATAACTGAGGTACACCTGAGCCATAACTGTAGGAAGTCAGGGCCTGATTGTGATCTAGACTAGACTAGGTGGTTCTCACTTGCATCCAGCCTCACTAACCTGGAAGTTAGCTTTTCCCATCTGTCCTGAAAGTAAGGCTGCACATGAATATGGCAGATCTTTCAGTTCACTAAAGCCCGCACCCTCAGCTCCTCCTCATTCTCAGTGTTTGGTGCCTGGAGACTGTGGGCTTTATTTTCCCACAGTGCTGCTGGGAGATTTCTGTTCAGAGGTGCCAAGCTCTCTAGTTAGGCAATGAGGATTTCATTTGGCCCACACAATGGGCAAGGAAGCTAAGGCAGCGTGCAGAGAGAATTCTGGGACCAAGCGCTCCTCCAGCCACTTCAGTTTCAATGGAAATTTGATGTCCCTGCCTGCTTTGCACTTTTCAAATGGCCCGTCAGGAGCTGCCTTCCTAGAGCTGCTTGGCATTCTGGCTTCTCCTGGAGATGACTAATGGCAGCCGGTTGTGTGGGCCGCCTGCTAGAAGCTGGTCAGACCATACCATTATCTCTCCTCAGAAACACTGCGGCTTTGTCTGCTGCCCTATCTCCCCTGCATCCTGACACAGAGTGGTCACTGTGTCCTCTCCAGGCCTGAGCGCCTTCTTAGTGTTAGGGGGCTTTTGTTCAGAAGCTTTATTGTCCCCCTCTTTCTGGAGTGCTGTTCATAGTGGCCGTGGTACAGCATGAGTATTTGGGAAACAGGAGTAGTTTTACAAGCATTTTGAATTCTAAACCAATTTGCTGAGCAAGTGTAGTGTGAGGAAAATTAATTTTGCATTCTTCCAAAAAAAAGTAAAATGGAGATGAGATAGAAAATGTTTATCCCTTTACAAAAATCATCTTTACACATTGACACTGCTGTTTGCTTTTAACAAAGGAAGTAAAATGGGTGAGTAATTTGGTTCATTTGCATGAGTGTAGGACTCTTTTGTGTTTTCTTTCCCTCTGTTTGATTTGCAAAGACAATTTCTATTGACTTTTAATACAAGTTAGGTATGAATCTCTAGAAAGCCCACCATTGAGACTACCCAAAAGACAGTCCAGCTGTGGAAACAACTACTTTTCTGTCACGGTCAAGGTGGGGCCCCAAGATTTGATAACAGACTTAGTTCCTTATGGCCGTGCATCTGCTGGCTGAATTGCCTCCAACTTCTTTTATCTCATCTGTTCTAAGTCCAAAGGGCCAGTGCTGCCTATAAAACCAACGGATTGCTAATTGCCTGTTTCCACACTGTACTCATAAACATTCACATTTCTTTTTCTTAATTTTCACTATCGAAGTAGTATATACAAGGGTTAAAATAATGAACCAGGACAAGGAGCTTATTATGAAAAGCAAGACTGCTGCTGCCCTACCCCTTCCCATTTCTTGTCCCTCTTCTCAAAGGTAATCACTTCATTATGCTTTTACTGCCTTCTAAAAAAGTAAACACTATTTTTTAAAGAGCAATTTTAGGCACAGCAAAATTGAGTGAAAAGTACAAGTTTTCCTATAGTGTACTCCTGTTCCCGAACACACACAGCCAGCTCATTATCAACATCTCCCCCCAGAGTGGCACATTGTTACAATCAGTGAACCCACACCGATGTATTGTTATTATTCAGAGTCCATGGTTTACATTGCGGTTCCCCCTTGGCGTTACACATTCTGTAGGTTTGGATAAACGTATAATGCCATGTATCCAAGTTTTGTGTAGAGACAGGGCCTTGCTGTCTTGCCCAGGCTGGTCTTGAACTCTTGGCCTCAAGCGATTTTCCCACCTTCCCTCTCCCCCTTGGGGGTGGGGGATGAATAGGCAGGCACCGTGGCTCACCTGTGCCTGGCTCTACCTGTTCATCCCTCCCTCCCCCCAACCCCTGGCAACCACTGATCTTTTTGCTTTTGCAAGCAAAAGGACCATAGTTTTACAAAACTATGGTCTCTGTAGTTTTGTCTTTTCCAGAATGTCATAGTTGGAATCATACTGTGTGTAGCTTTTTCAGACTGCTTCTTTAACTTAGTAAATGCTTCATTTGAGATTCCTCCATGTCTTTTCGTGGCTTGATAGTTATTTCATTTTAAGGGGTGGATGATACTAATATTCCATTATCTGGGTGTACCACAGTTGGTTGCTTTCAAGTTTTGGTAGTTACGAGTAAAGCTGCTGTAAACATCCATGTGCAGGTTTTTGTGTGGACATATGTTTTTGACTCATTTGGCTAAATACCAAGGAGTGCTATTGCTGGATCATAGAGAACAAGTATGTTTACTTTTCTAAGAAACCACCAAACTGTCTTCCAAAGTGGCTGAATGATTTTGCATTCCTACCAGCAATGACGGTCCCTGTTGCTCCACATCCTCACCAGTATTTGGTGTTCTTACTGTTTTGGACTTTAGCCATTCTAATAGTTGTGTAGTGATATGTCACTCTTGTGTTTATTTGAAATTCCCTAGAGATGTATGATGTGGAGCAGCTTTTTAAAAAAAATATATAATTATTATTATTATAAATTATTTTTTATATTATTATTATACTTTAAGTTCTGGGGTACATGTGCAGAACGTGCAGGTTTGTTACATAGGTATACACATACCATGATGGTTTGCTGCACCCATCAACCCGTCATCTACATTAGGTATTTCTCCTAATGCTATCCCTTCCCTAGCCCCCGACCCACTGACAGACCCCGGTGTGTGATGTTCCCCTCCCTGTGTCCATATGTTCTCATTGTTCAGCTCCCATTTATGAGAAAGAACATACAGTGTTTGGTTTTCTGTTCTTGTGTTAGTTTGCTGAGAATGATGGTTTCCAGCTCCATCCATGTCCCTGCAAAGGACATGAAATCATCCTCTTTTATGGCTGCATAGTATTCCATGGTGTATACGTTCCACATTTTCTTTATCCAGCCTGTCATTGATAGGCATTTGGGTTGATTCCAAGTCTTTGCTATTGTGAACAGTGCTGCAATAAACATACATCTGCATGAGTCTTTATAGTAGAATGATTTATCATCCTTTCGGTATATACCCCTTAATGGGATTGCTGAGTCAAATGGTATTTCTAGTTCTAGATCCATGAGGAATGTCTGATGTGGAGCAGCTTTTCATACGCTCATTTTTCCATCTGTATTTCTTCTTTGGTGAGGTGTCTGTTCAGATGTTTTTCCATTTTTAATCAGGTGTT
The DNA here is from genome assembly GCF_008728515.1 of Papio anubis. Lineage (NCBI taxonomy): Eukaryota > Metazoa > Chordata > Mammalia > Primates > Cercopithecidae > Papio > Papio anubis. The sequence goes on from NC_044992.1 coordinate 19,064,763, forward strand.
TCATTTTCCATTTTTTTCTTTGTTGAGACAGTGTCTTACTCTGTTGCGCAGGCTGGAGTGCAGTGGCGCAATTATGACTCACTGCAGCCTTCACGTCCTGGGCTCAAGTGATCTTTCTTCCTCAGTCTCCTGAGTAGCTGGGATTACAAGTGTAAGCCACCATGCCCAGCTAATTTTTTATTTTTTTTTAATGAGACGAGTCTCACTATGCAGGGAGACCCCTTGAGATGGGTCTCAAGACTGCCCAGACTGGTCTTGAACTCCTGGACACAAGTGACCCTCCCGCCCTGTCCTCCCAAAGTGCTGTGCTGGGATTCCAGGTGTGAGCCACTGCACCCAGCCCTCAGTTTCTTCTTGTTGAGTTTGAGAATTCTTTGTATGTTTTGGATAACAGTCCTTTATCAGATATGTCTTTTGCACATATTTTCTCCCAGCCTATGGCTTGTGTTCTCATTCTTTTGGTGTTGCTATTTTTCTCCCCCAATTTTGTTGATTCCTCTTATGATAGGTGAGGATTTAACACATGACCCTGCAACCCCCTCCCAGTGTCATAATATCACGGTTTTTAGTTTCTTTCTTGATTATTGTTTTTATTTTAGTGATGTATTTCATCTTTATTTCTTGTTTTGTCAACTATATATAGTATCTTTGACACCGTATTTGTAAGGTGAGGGTGGATATTATTGCTGCCATCCTTTTTGCCCTCTCTGTCTGCTTTCTCTTCTGCCTCCCAGTTTCTTTCATCTGTACTTTACCTTTTTCACTAGCAAGGATGACAGTATTCGTATGTTCTAGAAAATAGTCTTGTAGGTTCTGTGTGTAGTATGGAGATTATTGTGACTACATATATATTGTACCCTGCAGAGTGAAGTTATGTGCTATGATTTTGTTATCTGTCTTATACAGCTTATTTTTATGAAGTTTCTTGTTTTGTGACTATTTTTGTTACAGGAAAGGGGGCCCGATCCAGACCTCAAGAGAGGATTCTTGAATCTCGCACAAGAAAGAATTCAGGGCAAGTCCACAGTGCAAATTGAAAGCTAGTTTAGTAAGAAAGTAAAGGAATACAAGAATGGCTACTCCATAGAGCAGCCCTGAGGGCTGCTGGTTGCCCATTTTTATGGTTATTTCTTGATGATATGCTAAACAAGGGGTGGATTATTCATGCTTCCCCTTTTTAGATCATTTGTAAACTGTCATGGCACTGGCAGGAGCATAGTAGTGAGGACGACCAGAGGTCACTCTTGTGGCCATCTTGGTTTTGGTAGGATTTAGCCAGCTGCTTTACTGCAACCTGTTTTATCAGCAAGGTCTTTATGAGCTGTATCTTGTGCCAACCTCTTATCTCATCCTGTGACTTAGAATGCCTTAACTGGGAATGCAGCCCAGTAAGTTTCAGCCTCATTTTACCCAGCTCCTATTCAAGATGGAGTTGTTCTGGTTCACATGCCTCTGACATTTCCCCCCTCCCTTTTATAAGAGAACCCTTAATCCTAAGGGTTCCAGAGGGATGAAAATTCATCTTCTGTAACTCCTTCAGGCTGAATAGGGGTGATGATATTCCTGCCTAACTATTAGGGTCTCTTACATTTGGAGTAGAGAGGAGCATAGTCAGAAAGCATCAGTATGGTACGGTCCATTCATAACTCTTGAGTTTTGACAAAGGGTGATATGTGGAAGATTTTTTTTTTTTTTTTTTGAGACGGAGTCTCGCTCTGTCACCCAGGCTGGAGTGCAGTGGCCGGATCTCAGCTCACTGCAAGCTCCGCCTCCCAGGTTTACGCCATTCTCCTGCCTCAGCCTCCCAAGTAGCTGGGACTGCAGGCGCCCGCCACCTCGCCCGGCTAGTTTTTTTGTATTTTTTAGTAGAGACGGGGTTTCACCGTGTTAGCCAGGATGGTCTTGATCTCCTGACCTTGTGATCCGCCCGTCTCGGCCTCCCAAAGTGCTGGGATTACAGGCTTGAGCCACCGCGCCCGGCCGATATGTGGAAGATTAATAAGAGTTTAAGAAAACAATCAGTAAGCTTGTCCTGTATTCCTACACAAAAAGTACAACAGCAATATATTCCACAACAGTAAAGCAAAATAAGTAAAGTTATTCCAAGTAAACTAAATTAGAAGACTTTCCATGAACTGGGCAACTGTTGGAATTAAGCTGATATGGGGTTGTTAGCTGATTGTGATGTGCCCAGAATTAGAATACTGATCCAGATTTTTACATTGTCCATCCCTCTTGTTCTGAGCAGCAGTTAGAGATCACTGTAGGTTCACAGGAATAAGCAGGCGTAGATTAAATTGCAGAAATAAACTCAAAAACAACAGATGAGACTAGAATTTAATAACAGGTGTACCATAGTTCTTGAAACATATTTCTCTCTCCAGTTTTCCATTTTTACTAAAGACAAATTATGATAAGACTGATTTGTTTTATTATACTTGTCTTGATTATTTGTATAAAGTGTAGCAAGAATAATTATTTTTCACATAGGCTTTTTAATTGGCTTTAATGGAACTCTGTTTTGTAAGGGATCTCAGATAAGGCTTTTTTAAAGCTGAGCCCCATCATGGGTTTGTACCCTCAAATACCTATGAGTTGGGTAAATTCCTTTCTTTTTGAGGTCGCAGGATAACTTGGAGCTCTTAGACCTGTGAGAAAGTGACATCCTTTACTTACCGCAAGTCAGAAACCTTGAACAGGGACTGTTGTAGACAAGGTATGAGGCCAGTTCCCACAGGCTTTTATTGGCTCTATAAGTCAAGTTTAATTCCTTAAAGGAAAACATACCATTCCAGTCAAAGCCTTGGTAAAATAACCAATTTCTCCAATTGTTTTCTGTTACAAAATAAAACAGCTTTTTTTTTTTTTTTGAGACAGCGTCTCACTCTGTCACCAGGCTGGAGTGCCGTGACATGATCTCAGCTCACTGCAACCTCTGCCTCCCAGGTTCAAGCGATTGCCCTGCCACAGCCTCCTGAGTAGCTGGGACTACAGGCGGCGCCACCACGCCCAGCTAATTTTTTGTATTTTAGTAGAGATGGGGTTTCACCATGTTGGCCAGGATGGTCTGGATCTCCTGACCTCGTGATCCACCCGCCTCGGCCTGCCAAAGTGCTGGGATTACAGATGTGAGCCACCGCGCCCAGCCAAGAAAACAGATTCTTATTGCACCTATGCAAATAACTATATTGCTGTAAGTTGAGAATACTCACAACTAGTTGCCAAATTCTGGAGAAATCAGGTAGAGAGAAACAAATACGCTCTGAATTTTGTGCATAGGAGTATATATTCAACTGTTAAGAGCTATAAATAGCTCAAAAGGAAAGTTTCCTTGACTCTGAAAAACAAGGGATCAGCAGTGTTTTATGCAAAGTTTAAAATATTACTTCAGTTTTTTATTGGTTCAGTGAATTTAGGTAACTCCTGTTTTGCTTGATATTCATGAATATTTCAGCTCTCCATGAGAGTACTGAAAGTTTTTCCTCTGTTCTGTTGTTACACTCTCCAAAGTTACCAGAAAACCTGCATTTAAGAACATGTGTTAGAGTTCTATAATTGATCATAAAACACCTTCTGAAGAGGTTTAAGACAAGACAGTCATCTCTGGATGATAAAAAGCTTTAGGACAGCCGCTACTAAAGCCACAATTGATAAGGAAATTTGGTTACTTCTGTGATACACAGACTTTTACATAACAATTATAATTATTAATAACACACTAAATAATATTAGAATTATAGGAGTTTCCCATAACTTTAGAATGTACCAATAACACATTTATGCAAACATAGTCCAGAGAAAGCAAAACACCATTTCACATTTGATAATGCTTCCTGTATGATTTTTATACCAAATAAACCAAACGTCACTGTTGTATTAGTGCATTATTGATATAAAACCCAGTTTTTTTTTTTTTTTTTTTTTTTTGAGACGGAGTCTTGATCTGTCACCCAGTCTGGAGTGCAGTGACGCTGTTCTTGGCTCACTGCAACCTCTGCCTGCCAGGTTCAAACAGTTCTCCTGCCTCAGCCTCCTGAGTAGCTGAGACTACAGGCACCAGACACCACACCCGGCTAATTTTTTGTATTTTTAGTAGAGATAGGGTTTTGCTAATTCTTAGTAAAACCTTATAAATAAATAAATCTTTCCAATCTTAATCAGTGTGACCATAAGGTAAGATTCTCATAAATCTTTTATAACCCTTTACAAGTCTTGTTAAAGAGCAGATCATAAGCAGGTTTTTGCTCTAAGAAAAACCTGTTGTGCTTTTAGTCCAATGTTTAATTTATAGAAAAACTGAATAATACTCCTTTAATTTAGCCAGTGTTCACACACAGAATCTCTTTTACAATTAATTTTTTCAAACCTTCCACAACTGTTCAAACCTTTAGCTTTATTCTAACTTAAAACACTTCTTTAACCCTTTAGGCAAAAAACCCATATTCCCATGCCTTCTTATAATCTTTTACCAAAAATATATTCTACTTTCCTTACACACCTTACAGGTAAAACTGTTTCTTCAATAGTCTCACAAGTTACAGTGTTAACTTTTAGCGACATTTACTTTTGGTGAAAACCCTGGTTAGTAAGCAATTTTAATTGTGTACTAGGTGTGGAGCCTAGCCTAGGACATGCCAGACAGAAGTACAGATAAGGGCTGACTCTCCTGCATAGCTAGGGGGTGTGACTAACTCCACATGTCCCCAGGCCTTACCTTACTTAAGCAGGCAAGTTACACAGTAAGAGTCATAGTGGCATTTTATGACGCATTTAGGAGGCCTAACAGCCTTTGAATTGTATAACATTTCTTGCATAAATTCTCTTTCAAAAATCCTTTCATGATTCACACAGACCATCTGAGACATTCTTGGACTTTCTGACTTGCCCTAAACATCCCTCCTTTTAAACAACCAGTCATTTTACTTTAGAAGGAGAATTTACCATACCAAGATCTTTTCTTATATAAAATCTTTCTTTATAATCATCTTTGTATAGCTAGGGAGCACGGCCAATTCCACATGTCCCCAGGCCTTATCTAGAATCTAATGGCTTTAAGGCAGGTAAATTGAACAATTTTTAAAAGTTTAGCAGTTTATGACCTTAAAGCATTTAGCAAACTTAATATCTGACCTGCATAATTTAGACTAAATGTTTTTATTTTATCAATAATTTTTAAAGCTGTTTGTATTTCCCAAAGATTACTAAGGTTACATGAACTAAAAGGCATTACAATTTTTATTTTGCTTTCAAAATATTTGATTTAAGCACTTATTTTTGTTTCAGCCAATTAATTAGATTTCTTTTATATCAACATTACACATAATATGTATATAGCTACACAGAAAGACAGACGAAGATTACTATAGTAGTTGTAAGATTTTTCATTTGCCAGTTTTTAAGTTTCTTAATTGGATTACTGGCTTTAAGATGAAGCCCTTGGAAGAACAGGACCAGGAAAGGGGGTCTCTGGTGCCTCCTGTTTTTCCCAAGGAATTCAGGCTGTTTGAGCTTGAATATCTGCTTTTAATTAAACTGATTTTAACCATAGCACTGTTTAATAAAGTCCTTTTAGAATTTCTTATGCCAAACAGCCAATATTTCTGGCTTTTGAACTATACCTAAGGTAACCTCCAAGGTGCTTAGAGGAAGGAAAATTTAAGACAGTTCATGGAGGAGAAGAGAATAGACAAGGTCACACAGATATTAAACCAGAAACAACTTCCTAGGGAAGGAATCGAACCTGAGCTGCCACTGCGAAAGTGCAAAACCCTGGCTTCTGAGCTACAGCACGAGACGGTCTCTCTTTCCTTTCCCAGAAGGAATCTAGAGTAATTTTGAGCTTGCAAAGGCTTTTAAGTAATATGATTTTTAGATCTAACTATGACATGAACCCTAAAATTCCTGTTCCCTGCAAGGCAGAGACCAAAAGTACTGGCACATGGTTACAAGGTCAAGCTCCCAAGGACATAAAACAAGGTGGAGACTTCATCCACTGTTTTGTTTGTTTCAGGGACCTGCAGCCAAGTTTGTTACTGACCAGCTTGCTGGCTCATCTTGAAAAGTGGACCTACAGGTGTTCTAAGCCCGTGTTTTGTCCTAAAGCATCCCTTGACACAGAAAAACAAATTCATAGCACAAAATACACCAGCTTAAGACTAGCCTTAGAATTTTTTTTTTACATTAATCAAAACATTACAGAGGAGATAAACACTGATTTTTTCCCCCTATTCATTGAACTGTTTGCACAGAGAGTGAGAAGCCAGAAATCTGACTGGTAAGAAATTCTTACCCTTTTGCCAGCATGGCAGGCTTCTGGGTTCCCTTTCCCTGAGTGGCACTAGTGATCTGGCTTGCAGCACCATTGCCCTGGGGGCCAAGCCTCATCATAAAGGAAAATTACTTTTCTTTGTTCTGGCCAGAGCAAGATACATGTGATAAAGCATAGACATTTAGCCACTCTGCTTAGCACCCAGTATCAAACTGGAGAGGCTTAAATTTGCCCCCATGGGGCCCGTCATCTTTAATCCAGCCTCAGACTTACATGGCCTCTGGGCAAGGTGGTTGCCCTGAGTAACAGAAAAGATAGGAAAGGAAAAGGAGAGAGAGAAAAGCATTGCCTGTAGCAGGGTGGGGAAAGCGAAATGATCAGGGAGGTCAGAGAAAGACCCACCCATTGCAGTGACATTGAAAAAGTTCAGGTGGCTGCTTCTCAGTAGCAAAGGGATCTTTTCCAGCCATCCCATCAGCTCTTAAGTTTCTCCCATGTCGCATAGTCCTGTACATGCCTAACTCTGTCACCCACAGCCATTAGCAGAGTGCAAGGCAGATTAATCCAAAGAGAGTAGCAGTTAACATCCCATAGTGCCAAACCTGTTCTTACCCAAGAAGGCCTTTACCAAGATGGGCCTCTAACCCCCTAAATCTTAGAAGGGACACTAACCCAAGGTCCTTGCCTTTTATTAAGAGGGGCCTCTAACCCACTCTCTTAGGAGAGACTCGAACTCCCCTAAGTTGGGCCTCTAACCCAATCCCATTCTTTACTTGGGTGCTCCACCACTTACCCAAAGTCATCCAATCAGTGCTGCATTCTGTTTCCTTTGGTTGGGGGTTCTCCTCAGTATTGTCCCTTTTGTGGTTTGCGAGAAAGATGTTGCCGGACCCCACCACTTACCCAAAGTTAGCCTTTGGGTTGGGGGTTTCTGCAGTATAATTGCTTCCATGGTCTCCAGAAAGATGTTATAGGACTGCAGCACTTACCCGAAGGTACCGTTGGGTCAGGGTTTCTGCACCTGGGTTGCCAGAAATACGTTACAGGAAAGGGGGCCCGATCCAGACCCCAAAAGAGAATTCTTGGATCTCACGCAAGAAAGAATTCAGGGTGAGTCTGCTGTGCAAAGTGAAAGCAAGTTTATTAGAAAAGTGAAGGAATAAAAGAATGGCTACTCCATCGACAGAGCAGCCCTGAGGGCTTCTGGTTGCCCATTTTTATGGTTATTTCTTGATGATAACTAAACAAGGGGTGGATTATTCATGCCTCCCCTTTTAGACCATGTAGGTTAGCTTCCTGATGTTGTCATGACATTTGTAAACTGTCATGGCGCTGGCAGGAGTGTAGTAGTGAGGACAACCAGAGGTCACTCTTGTGGCCATCTTGGTTTTGGTAGGATTTAGCCAGCCTCTTTACTGTAATCTGTTTTATCAGCAAAGTCTTTATGAGCTGTATCTTGTGCCAACTTCTTATCTCATCTTGTGACTTAGAATGCCTTAACTGTCTGGAAATGCAGCCCAGTAGTTTTCAGCCTCATTTTACCCAGCTCCTATTCAAGATGGAGTTGTTCTGGTTCACGTGCGTCTGACATTTTTGTTATATTCTCTTTTTCTGAGATAGAATCTCTGTTGCCCAGCTTGATGTACAGTGGCGTGATCTTGGCTCACCGCACCCTCCACCTCCTAATTTCAAACTATTCTTCTGCCTCAGCCTCCTGAGTAGCATGCCACCATGCCTGACTAATTTTTGGATTGTTTAGTAGAGACAGGATTTCACTGTATTGGCCAGACTGGTCTCGAACTCCTGACCTCGTGCTCCACCTGCCTTGGCCTCCCAAAGTGCTAGAATTACAGGTGTGAGCCACTGCGCCCGGCCTGTTAAATCCCTTTTAAAAAAATACTCCCTATCCAGTCATTTGTTCTATCAAAGAAACTTCTTTTCTGTGGCACTTTGTCCTCTTGAATCAGAGATTTATTTTTCAGACTTGTTCCATGGGTATCATCTTGAGACTTCTCTTGACTGGTTACTGCTTCTTCTTCCTCTTTGGTTTCCTCCCTTGTTTTTCTGGAACACATCCTCAAATAACTGCCTTAGAAAGGGTATTATCAGTTTAATTTTCTCAGTTTTTGCATGCTTTAAAATATATTCTACCCCTGTGATTGATTTATAGTTCATCTGGGTAGAGAAATCTAGGTTGAAAATCATTTTCCCTCCGAACTTTGAAGGTGTTTGCTTTGTTGTCTTCTAGAATTCAGTATTGCTAATGAATGATAATGGCCAGTCTCGTTCTCAGTTCACATCCCTTCTCCAAACTGTTAGACATTTTTTGTGTTCTAAAACTTTTTAAAAGATATATCTTCATGTGGGATTTTTTTTCATTCATTTTGCTTGATAGGAGTTCTGGAAACTTATGTTCTTCAGTTTTGGGGAATTCTTTTGCTCTTTGATAACTTCCTCCACTGTTTCCACTGTATGTATTTCTAAAACTTCTATTAATTTATTGTTTAATCTCCTGGTTTGATCCTTGTGTTTTTAATCTTTTCTGTTTCCATCTCTTTTTGTTTTGTTCTGCATATTGGAAGAGTTCCTTGATTTTGCATTCCATCCCTTCTGTTGAATTTTTAATTTGGCAAACATACTTAAAATTTTTTAGAGCTTTTTCTTGTGTTACCTTTATTCTTTCTTCATAGCATCCTGTCCTTGTTTTCATGGACATACGTCACCATGAATCTCAACCCTATTAGGGAGGCCTTCCTTGAGTTCCCTGTATAGATTAGCCTTCTTCCTCACCAGTGTCCCTGCTGCCTTGACTCTGCATTCCAGGGCCTTTGCACATTTTATGCATTCTTTCCTTTCTCCCTATTATCTAGTTTTGTGACAACGTAATTATGCTTATCAAGTATACAGCTTGATATCCAGATCTGTTGCTTCAAGGGGAGGTCCATACAAGAGAGTTAGTTTGGGAGTCATCAGTATACAGGTGGTTTTGAAGATCGTAAGATCAAGTAAAATGACCAGAAAGATATTTGTGGCAATTGAAGGCCCAGGACTTAGGTATGAAGAATTCTAGCATGTAGAGAGGGGAGATGAGGAGGCAGCAAAAGAGTCAGAGGGTGACTGCAGAGGTAAGAGGAAAACTAGGGAAGTTTGGCACCAGAGGGGCGTTTCAAAAAGAAAGGAATTGTACCAACTCTGCTGAGAGGATTGCAAATGTCCATTGCCTGGGACCACATGGAGTTCACTGATGATGACTTTAGTGGACAGTGTTTTGGTCAAGTAATGGGAGTGGGTAGAGGAGTAAATGAAGAAATGGAAGACAAGCAGTGAATGTAACTCTTGAGGATTTTGCTGTGAGAGGAAAGAAATAGGATATTTATTAGCTGGAAGAAGATGTGGATTCTATTTTTTTTTTTTAATTGAAGAGAATTAAACATATTTGAATGCCAGTTCAGAGGGTCCAGTGGAAAGGGAATGATGTCCCACCGAGTCACAGGATGTACTGGGGACATTGAGGATACTGGCTAGAGTTAAATGGGTGTATTGGAGAGAAAGGAAAACAAAAGGTGCATGAGGGTGGATACACCAGTTGGGATGAGATTACACGTAACTTTGAAAGCCAAGGAAAGAAGTTTGACATTGATGCAGCAGGAGTTAAGAAACATGTACAGATTCTGGAACAGAAGCATCAATGGGATATTTAGGGGATATTAGTCCAGTGTGCCCTAAAGTGGGGAGAGGCTGGAATCAGGAAGACCTGTGAGAAAGCAGTTTCAGAGAATTAGGTGGAATATTCTGAGGACCTGGACTTGATTCAGATAAAAAGGAAAGGAAAGGAAAAACATGGGAACATTTCCAAAAACTGCTAATGGGATTTAGTGGCTGACTGGTTGGTTGTAAAAGAAAAGGGAAGGAGATTTTAAATATTATTATCAGATCCTTGCCTGGGGATTGGCACCACTGTCAGATGTGAGTAAAAGAAATGATGGAAAGAGGAAACAAATAGTCCATGAAGTTAGCAGCCAGTGAAAAGTTGAGAAGGATCAGGATTAAGGGAAAAAATTGGATTTGACATTGAAGAAATTATTGGAACTCCTTGAGAAGACAATTTATGAAGAGTGATATTTTAAAAATCCTAATAGTTTAGGTTCTTAAAAAAAAAATAAGCAAGTTATCTTGTAATTTTGTGGTGTATGAAGATGCTAAATTTTCATTTGTGTCTCCTACCTGCCACTCCATGAATACTTGTTGAATACATGAAAAAAAAAATCATTTATTTCAGATTGTTACCATTTCCTTCATCAGTTCAGGTTAGAGAGATGACCTACCAAAGAACAGCCCCACTAGCATATTCTTTGGGCAAGATGAAGGGTGAAAAAAAAAGGACTAAAATATTTTATTTTCAGCTCATGAGAATCACCATGGAAGCAGTGTTTAGTTATCTGATCCATGATTTAACTGATCTTGCTATTGCTATTTTAAATGTACTCTTTGTTCTCTGAAAATATTTATTTTTCCCACCCCATCTCTATGTATATTGTTATGATAGAATTTATTCCTTCTGTTTTTATTTTTTTTACATTAATTTTTTTTTTAAAATAAGTAAATTGATTGATTGATCAAGACACGGTCTCACTTTGTCATCCAGACTGGAGTGCAGTGGCACAGTCTCGGCTCACTGCAGCCTCCACCTCCTGGGCTCAGGTGATCCTCCCACCTCAGCCTCCTGAGTAGCTGAGAATACAGGCATGGGCCTCCACACTCAGCTAATTTTTAAATTTTTTGTAGAGATGGGGTTTTGCTGTGTTGCCTAGGCTGGTATTGAACTCCTGGGCTTAGGCCTTGGCCTCCCAAAGTGCTAGGATTACAGGCTTGAGCCACCATGCCCAGCCAGATTTATTTTGTATTGAGACACACTTTATTTTTATTTTTTATTTTTTATTTTTTTTGAGACGGAGTCTTGCTCTGTCGCCCAGGCTGGAGTGCAGTGGCCGGATCTCAGCTCACTGCAAGCTCCGCCTCCCGGGTTTACACTATTCTCCTGCCTCAGCCTCCCCAGTAGCTGGGACTACAGGCGCCCACCACCTCGCCCGGCTAGTTTTTCGTATTTTTGTAGTAGAGACGGGGTTTCACCATGTTAGCCAGGATGGTCTCGATCTCCTGACCTCGTGATCTGCCCGTCTCGGCCTCCCAAAGTGCTGGGATTACAGGCTTGAGCCACCGCGCCCAGCCTGAGACACACTTTATATATTTATCAGGTACATAATGTTTTTGAAATATATGTGTACATTGTCGAATGGCTAAATTGAACTATTTAACATTTGCTGACTTCACATACTATTTTTTGTGAGAACATTTAAAGTCTGTTCTCTCAGAGATTTTCAAGAATATAATACATTGTTATTGAGTGTAGTCACCATGATGTACAGTAGATCTCTTGAGCTTATTCCTCCAGTCTAACCGAATTTTTGTCCTCTGACCAGCACCTTCCCTGCCCCTCCAGAAGCCCCTGGCAACTCTACTCTGCTTCTTTGATTTCAACTTTCTTGGCTCCACATACGAGTGAGAGCATGCAGTCTTAACATGGTATCCTCCAGGTTCATACGTGTTACCACAGATGACAGAATTTCCTTCTTTTTAAAGGCCAAATAGTATTCCATTGTGTATATATTACATTTTCTTGATTCATTCATCCACTGGTGAACACTTAGGTTGATTCTGTATCTCGGCTATTGTGAGTAATGGTGTGGTAAACATAGGAATTCAGACGTCTTTGTGACATGGTGATACACGCTGATTTCATTTCCTTAGGCTATATATGTGGTAATGGGATCGCAGGATCATATGGTAGCCTTTTTTTTTTTTTTTTTGAAATGGAGTCTTGCTCTGTTGCCCAGGCTGGAGTGCAGTGGTGTGATCTCGGCTCACTGCAGCCTTCACCTCCTGGGTTCAAGCAATTCTCCTGCCTCAGTCTCCCAAGTAGCTGGGGTTACAGGCATGTGCCATGGCGCCCAGCTAATTTTTGTATTGTTAGTAGAGACAAAGTTTTGCCATGTTGGCCAGGCTGGTCTCGAACTCCTGACCTCAGGTGATCTGCCCGCCTCAGCCTCCCAAAGTGTTGGAATTACAGGCATGAGCCACTGTGCTGGCTTTATTATTATTATTACTATTTTTTTTTTTTTTTTTTGAGACAGAGTCTCATTCTGTAGCCCAGGCTGGAGTTCAGTGGCGCGATCTCGGCTCACTGCAAGCTCCGCCGCCTCCCGGGTTCACGCCATTTTCCTGCCTCAGCCTCCCGAGAAGCTGGGACTACAGGCGCCCGCCACCATGCTTGGCTAATTTTTTTGGATTTTTAGTAGAGACGGGGTTTCACCGTGTTCGCCAGGATGGTCTCGATCTCCTAACCTCGTGATCCGCCCACCTCGGCCTCCCAAAGTGCTGGGATTGCAGGCGTGAGCCTCAGCGCCTGGCCTTTACTAATTTTTAAATAGAGATAGGGTCTTTCTCTGTCACCCAGCCTGGAGTGCAGTGGTGTAATCTCAGCTCACTGCAGCCTCAAACTTCTGGGCTCAAGTGATCCTCCTACCTCATCCTTCCAAGTAGCTGGGACCACAGGTGCATGCCCCCATTCCCAGGCTAATGTTTAAATATTTTTGTGTAGAGATAGGGTCTCACTATGTTGCCCAGGCTGTTCTTGAACTCCTAGTCTCTGGTGATCCTACTGCCTTGACCTTATTTTTAATTTTTTGAGGAACCTCCGTACTGTTCTCCATAATGGTTGTACTGATTGATATTCTCACCAACAGTGTACAGGGGTTCCCTTTCCCTCTTCTCCACATCCTCACCAATACTTGTTATCTTTTGTCTTTTTTTTTTTTTTTGAGACAGAGCCTCACTCTGTTGCCTAGGCTGGAGTGCAGTGGCGTGATCTTGGCTCACTGCAACCACCGCCTCCCGGCTAAAAGTGATTCTTCTGCCTCAGCCTGCTGAGTGGCTGGGACTACAGGTGCACGCCACCACTACCCGGCTAATTTTTGCATTTTTAGTAGAGACGGGCTTTCACCACGTTGGCCAGGATGGTCTTGATCTCCTGACCTCGTGATCCACCCGCCTTGGCCTCCCAAATATAGTACCCATTCTAACAGGTGTGAAGTGATATCTCCTTGTGTTTTTAATTTGCATTTCCCTGATGATTAGTGCATTTTTTTCATATACAGTTTGGCTAACTCCTGTTTTCTAATTTATTGCACAAATGTAATCATAAAAGAGAAACAGGAACATTACTCACAGACCAACCAGCTTAATACTCAACTGTTCTCAATATTATGTGTTCCATTATAGTTTGTGAATGCTTATTTTATATGAATTCTGTGAATGCTTAGTTTGATGTACTTGTGATTGACTGCTGTATAATTTTTCATTGGCATTTAGAAAATGTCACACTTCAAACACGTTTCTTCTTTATGAGATGGAGCTTGCTTTTATGCTAACTTCTTGGAGTCAGCCAGCCTCACAGGGATGTTTCACGTAAGTGATGGTGGGGTGGGAGGAACACAAAAGATCCAGTGGTGCTGGCTGAGCCAATCCCTGTTCCACTGGCCCTTCTCTCCACTGCCCCTGATGTGGTGCTGTGTAAGGAAGCATGGCCAGCCTCAGGGCTTCAGAGTGCTTTGGTTAACAGTGAGGTCTGACTCCCACTGCTAGAAGGAGGTGTCGTAAGCTGTAGGGCTGTTGCTCTTTACTCTTCTCTGTCATTACCCACGAGGAGGTGTGTTTGGGCTGGAGGCCTGGGCTCACGTGGAGGGTGTGCAGCCAAGACCATCATCATTGGTCTGATGGTGAATTTTAAGCAACTCTGAACCTAACCTGTGCTCCGTAACAGTTTCTGAAATGAGGTATACAGAGATGGGAAGAATCTTTTGGAAAAGAGAGACAGACATAGTAAAAAAGAAAAAAGGAAGAAAAGAAAAAGGGAAAAGAATAGATGTAACAAAAATACAGCTGGATTGTACGTTTCATAATACACATCCATTCATAAATATACTTTAGTTTCATCGTTTTTAAAATTTCCTAGTAGTATAGATAAGGCAGAAGTAACACTTATGGGGAGAACAGACTACAATTTGGCAGCAAAAGGAAGGCATTAAACTGTAGCTGGAAATAACAACAGAGTTGATCTGTTCTATATTAGTTCTTCCGTCTTCAAAACCAACAAAATGATTGCAGGTTTAAAAAAAAGAAAGTGGCTGGACACGGTGGCTCACACCTGTCATCCTAGCACTTGGGAGGCCGAGGCAGGCAGATCACCTGAGGTCAGGAGTTCGAGACCAGCCTGGCCAACATGGTGAAACCCCATCTCTACCAAAAAAAAAAAAAAAAAAAAAAAAAAACCAGTAAATTAACCGGGCATGGTGGCTTATGCCTGTAGTTCCAGCTATTCAGGAGGCTGAGGCAGGAGAATCACTTAAACCTGGAAGCCAGAGGTTGCAGAGAGCTGAGATTGCACCATTGCATTCCAGCCTGGGCAACAAGAGCAAAACTGTGTCTCAAAAATATAAAATAAGAGTAAAAGAAAGAAAGAAAAAGGTAGCCTTAATTTAGTGATGTTATTAAGAATAACAAATGCCTGTTTGATGATCAGTTCTGGACTCTCAGGTTTGCCTGTTCTGACTCAAGTTATGGTGAAACTGTATTTATCTTCCAGTTTTTAATACGGTCCTTGCTGCAGTGACTTCATTCTGGAGAACTGGCATTATGAAAACATTGTAGTGCTTAGTGGTTTTAATACTCATTTCACAAGAATAATTAAATAAATCTTTTCCTCACTGAGTGTGTAGTACGATGCAGGTGAGGTGTCTGACACCTGAAAGTCAGGCTGACCCATGAACGACACTGGCTTGAACTGTGTGGGTCCATTTAGATGGAGACTTAAAAAAATCAATACATTGGAAAATTATTTGGAGAGTTGCAACAGTTTGAAAAAAACTCAGATGAACCGAGTAGTCTAGAAATACGGAAAAAATTGAGAAAAAGTTACATATGTCATGAATACATAAAATACATGTAGATACTGATCAGTTTTATCATTTACTACCATAAAATATACACAAATCTATTATAAAAAGTTAAACTTTGTCTAAACTTATGTACACGCAGACTGTACATGGTGCTAGTCATAGTTGAGAGAAATGTAAACAAATGTAAAGATGCAGTATTATAACTGCATACAAGTAACTGTAGTACATACAGTACTCCTGTAATAATTCTGTGGCCACTTCCTGATGTTGTTGCAGTGCGCTCAAGCATTGGGCGTAGCCGCTTGGAAGGCACTGTGATGCTAGTCATCTCTGTGGGAGCAGTTCCTCTCTCCAGTACACTTCAGATCACGGTGAAAAGTGACCTCTTAAGGTTCTTGAGTATGTTTTATTGTGTGTAGTGCAGTACCACAAACCTTGAATAACACTGTGGGACCCATATGAAGTGCCACTAGTGATACTGGCAGTGCTCCCTAGAAGCCAATAAAAGCCCTGACAGAATTGAATTGCTTGCTAGATTGAGGAATGGTTGCCTGCCGCTTCAGACAGATGATTCGTTTTGCAAACAGATGATGTAAACTTATGGTATTGATAAATACAGTATGGTACTGCAAATGTATTTTCTCTTCCTTACGGTTTTCTGAATAACATTTTATTTTTCTTCTATCTCACTTTATCTTAAGAATACAGTTTGTAATACATATAACATACAAAATACGTGTTAACTGTTTATGTTATAAGTCAGGCTTCTGGTCAGCAATAGGCTATTAGTAATTAAGTTTCTGGGGAGCCAAAAGTTATACACAGAGTTTTGACTGCATAAGAGGTTGGTACCCCTAACCCCCAAGTTGTTCAGGGGTCAACTGTATTAAAAGTCTGTGGTATACTCTTGGCTTTCCAGAAACTTAATTTGAAGAAGTTAATTTAAAAACCATAGTTTTCTGTGTATTAATTTGACAGTTCAGCCTTTATTAGATCAAAGTTTCAAAAGAGCTCAGTTGTTAGATGTTTTGTAATGAATGCCATCAGCCTTTATGTTGTCAGGATCCAGGATGTTTAGATGTGTGTTTGCGCAGGGCTCAGAAACAGTCTTGGTGGTAGGTTTACAGCTGCCCATCTTGTTAGGTGCGGAACCTGTGCTGGGGCTGCTGCCAGTCTGTGCCAGTCTATCCTACGCTGCAGAGGCCTACAGGTTGATGACCACTTCTGGGACCCTTTGTTAGACCTCTCACTCAAAGCATGTAGAGTTGTGTAAGTGACAGCAGCCAGCCTTGACTCATCAGATAGTCTTTGAGTTTGTAAAAGAAAAAAAAAATGTCCAGGATTTTAATTTACACTGTAACATCTGAGGTGGATTTCAATTCTAGAGCACAATAGAGACTGATGCCTGGGTTTCACCCCTAGGATTGTTTTTACATTGTCCATGCTATAGTACAGATGAAAATGAAAGATAATTATTTACACCTTACGTTTCCTGTTACAAGTATTCTGTGTTATGTCTGTATCATGTCAAGTACCGTAGGTATGTTCTTATTTCATTTATTCTTGTTTCTTCATGTACACAAATGAGTGCATCATTTCCAGTTATGTCAAAAGTGATATGTTGTTGTATCAGATCCATCTCTCAGTATTATCTGTATATTCTGATTTCTTAATCAAATTTATGCTGTCAAAATATGTTAATGATGTTTTTTAAAGTGTTTATTGAGAAATTCACAAAGAACTTGTATTTTGTCAAAAGGCCATTGTTTAGTTGCCAGCATTATCAGTGCAGATGTACTAAATTGCAAGTTACAGAAAACCCAACTCAAGGTGACTTATAGGAAGGGTATTTACTGGCTTGCCTATCTGAAAGGCCAGCTATGGGCCAAACTTCAGGGTTGATTTGATTTAGCAACTCACCAATGCTATTGAGAAGTAGTTTCCTTCTTCCTTTTCTGCCATCTGCATTCCCACCTTCCTCTTGAGAGGGCAGGGTGGTTAGCAGCCATTCCCACACCTACACATTTTCTCACTCTTGTCCCATGGTGTTTAATAGCTTGCCCAGAAAACCTTCCCTTTGTCGTATTGATCTTAAAATTGAGCTGTGTGCCCATGCGTGAACCAGCAACTGGCTGGGGATGGGGTCATCCTAAGTAGCTCAGGCTTGGAGTCAGCCTCACCCAAAGTATAGGACTGTGGGGAAGAAGCACAGAAACCCCAGTCAGAACTGGGTGATTAGCTAGAGGAGGAGGAAATAGATGAAGAGTGACAGCCACTGGCCACTGTGCCATGTGATTTACAGTCATTTGGGTTTTGTTTATAAGAGTACTTGCTTTATTTTTTCATTTTTTTTCTTCTTCTGTCTTTAAGGGGCCTTTACAACAACCAAACGGACTGGCATTCCAGCGCCACGGGAATTTTCAGTAACTGTCTCAAGAGAGAGGTCTGTGCCACGTGGTCCCTCGAACCCCAGGAAATCAGTGTCCAGTCCAACTTCTTCCAACACTCCCACTCCTACCAAACACCTGAGGACCCCTTCCACCAAGCCCAAGCAAGAGAATGAAGGTGGAGAAAAGGCTGCGCTTGAGTCCCAAGTTCGGGAACTTTTGGCAGAAGCCAAAGCAAAAGATAGTGAAATTAACAGGCTTCGAAGTGAACTAAAGAAATGCAAAGAGAAAAGGACTCTGAGCGCTGAGGGGCCTGATGCTTTGGGCCCAAATGTTGATGGAACATCAGTCTCCCCAGGTGACACAGAACCTGTGATAAGAGCACTTGAGGAGAAGAACAAGAACTTTCAGAAAGAGCTTTCCAATCTAGAGGAAGAAAACCGGGCCCTGAAGGAGAAACTGATCTATCTTGAGCACTCCCCAAATTCAGAAGGGGCAGCAAGTCACACTGGTGACAGCAGCTGCCCGACATCCATAACTCAAGAGTCAAGCTTCGGAAGCCCAGCTGGAAATCAGTTGTCCAGTGACATTGATGAGTATAAAAAAAACATACATGGAAATGCATTACGGACATCAGGCTCCTCAAGTAGCGATGTTACCAAAGCTTCTTTGTCGCCAGATGCTTCCGACTTTGAGCACATTACAGCAGAGACACCCTCAAGGCCCCTGTCCTCCACCAGTAACCCCTTTAAGAGTTCAAAGTGTTCTCCCACTGGGAGTTCCCCAAACAACGTCAGTGAATTGTCCCTGGCTTCCCTCACAGAGAAGATACAAAAGATGGAAGAAAACCACCATAGCACTGCAGAAGAACTACAGGCTACTCTACAGGAACTATCAGACCAGCAACAAATGGTGCAGGAATTGACAGCTGAAAATGAGAAGCTGGTGGATGAAAAGACGATTTTAGAGACATCCTTTCATCAGCATCGAGAGAGGGCAGAGCAGCTAAGTCAAGAAAATGAGAAGCTGATGAATCTTTTACAAGAGCGAGTAAAGAATGAAGAGCCCACCACTCAGGAAGGAAAAATCCTTGAACTGGAGCAGAAGTGCACAGGTATTCTTGAACAGGGCCGCTTTGAAAGAGAGAAGCTGCTCAACATTCAGCAGCAGTTGACCTGTAGCTTGCGGAAGGTTGAGGAAGAAAACCAAGGAGCTTTAGAAATGATTAAACGTCTGAAGGAAGAAAATGAAAAACTGAATGAGTTTCTAGAACTGGAACGGCATAATAATAACATGATGGCCAAAACTTTGGAAGAGTGTAGAGTTACCTTGGAAGGGCTAAAAACTGAGAATGGATCTTTGAAGTCTCATTTGCAGGGTGAGAAGCAGAAAGCCATAGAGGCCAGTGCCATGGAGCAGACGGTAGAGAGCTGCGAAGTTCAAGAAATGTTGAAAGTAGCCCGAGCAGAGAAAGATCTACTGGAACTGTCTTGCAATGAGCTCAGACAAGAATTACTAAAGGCAAACGGTGAAATTAAACATGTTTCCAGTCTGCTGGCAAAGGTGAGAAGAGAGAGCTCTTTACTGGTATTTGCTCATCCTTGTTCACATTTCTGCCCTTAACCTCTAAATTCACAGAGCACAGAGAAGCATTTGCTTAGTCTGTTTCATTCACGAAGCCAGCATTCTGGCTTGAAGGCCTGTTAGATCGACGACAGGTTGGGATTGGGGATACAAAAAGGAAACACCCAAATTTCTGATTATGGGTGGTTCAAAGTGTACTGGGGATGTAGAATCAAATCAGAGTATGATGCAGTGATAAAGAATATCATAGAGCCTATGCCCAGGCTCTAGTCTAGTGCCAAGATGAGGGGGGGCCCTGGTATAACATGGGGGTTGAGGGTAGCGCAGAAGGACTTCCTGGAAGAAATAGCAACTGAGCTGAGTTCTGAAGATTGAGTGGGAGTTTGCCAGGTCTGTCAGCCTGCTTTTAACTGCCAGTAACAGACAATGAAATCACTCCCAATTTTCCACCATAATATTACCACTATTTTGGTGTTTTCTTCCAGATATATGTGTGTGTATGTGTATCATACAAGTTAAACAAATTTATAATCATCCTGTACATGTTATTAACTTTCTTTTTGCATTTAGCATTTTAGAAATATTAAAATTTTTCTCAGTATATTCCTATCATTAAATATTCATTTAAACATACTTTTAAAGGCCAGGTACTATTTTAATATAAATATTTCATATTTATTAGGTCCCTGTTGTTGAACATATATGTATTGTCAAATATTTGTGGTCTTTCCAGTCTTTCAATATTATAAATACTTTTTTTTTTTTTTAAATCTATCTTACTGTTTATTTAGGACAAATTCCTAGACGATGACTTACCGAGTCAAAGAGTATAAACATTTTAAAGACTTTCAACACATTCAGCCAGATTGCCCTTCGGAAATATTATGCCAGTTTATTCATCCTAGTGGTCATGAGATCATGTGCTTCCCTGAGCCTTTGCCAACACTTGGTATTACGTTGTTATATCATTTAAATATGTTAATCATTTCATTTTTTTAACCTTTTTTGCTTGGGAAGATCTTCCATAGCCCAAGAGCAAATAAATAAGAACTTTTCTTGTTTTTAAAAAAATAATACTTTAATCAGCCTGTAATTTTGTTTTTTGATGCAAGAATTGTGGTGATTATATGATATT
Organism: Papio anubis; assembly: GCF_008728515.1. Lineage (NCBI taxonomy): Eukaryota > Metazoa > Chordata > Mammalia > Primates > Cercopithecidae > Papio > Papio anubis. The sequence goes on from NC_044992.1 coordinate 19,085,151, forward strand.
CTGCCCAGAGCAGTGCTGGAGAGGTGCAGAGAGATGGCCTCCTATTTCTTGTTTCCTCCAAGTTCTGGGTCTGATTTAGGGATCTGCTGGCAAGAGGGATTCAAAACATCTTCCTACCTTAGGTCAGGGGTTGTCATTGTTTCAAGGAGCAAATTATGCCATGAGCTCTCAGGGAGATTTTCCTCCACCGCTTCATCTGTCTTAAGATGAGTCCGTTGCAACCTGATTCTGCGTTTGGCCATCTGATGGGCTTACTGGTGGGCCATGTTAAGGAGTTTCTCTCTTTGTCTGTATTCTAAATTTGTAGGTATTTTATTGAAAGTATGGAAGTAATTCCATTAGAGGTTACTAGACAGGCTTTGCATTAGGTTTTAATGTCTTGTGGAATAAGACTATTCTTTTTTTACTTTAAGATACTCAGTACTCTCTGGCAAAATGTTTCATCTCCCATGTGCACCTTCTTGAAGTTCTCTCTCAGTCCCTCTGTAGTTTTGGTAGTTTGGCATTACATGAAGCATATGTGTCAGTGAGAAATAATCTGACATCTTAAAAATAGCTTATTTTTTTCTCATCATAAAATATTTTCATTACAGAGGATTTAAAAAGTACAGAAAAGTATAAAAAAGAAAAATATTACCTTTAATCTCACCACTTGGAGAAAAACTGCTAACATTTTGCTATATGCCCTTTCAGGCCTTTTCTCAATTTATACATGTTTGAGCTTGCATAAAAACTTGCATTGATATGATTATGATATTTTGTCTTCCTATCCAGAAGAGTATGTCTGTCCACATTCCATTACAAAGAACCAGTTGGATTAGTTTATCTATTCCACTGTTAATCTGTTTCTGATTAACTTGTTTCTACTTTTATCTTTATTAATTTTTTTGTCCTATTTTTTGTACATTTTGGTTTCTTACTGGTTTCTTGAGTAAAATTCTTTGTTCATTTAACTTTTTTTATCCTTGGTTGTTAATGAAAGCATTTACAGTTATTATAGCTTAGGTAAATAGAGGCAATAAAATCTAGAATCTTCCGGAATAAACTAAATCTAATTTAAAGGAAAGTGCATTTTCGGTAGAGTGCAAGGCACAACATATATATTTAAAATCAAACTGTTATTATTCATATATCCTACCTCTTATTGCGTGCTAACTAGAATTATCAAATACTGATAGTAAGAGGGGAAAGGTCCTAGCTAGTATTTTTGGGTGAGAGTTTGAGGTAAAGATGGGGGCATGCTATCATATAGGGTTTCTTGTATATCTATCAAAACCCTAGGTCTGTGATTTTGTGCTGTCTTATGTGCACAGAGACTGGTTTGTAATTGCAGTGGACTTGTAACATACTAATCTTCCTACCCTTTTACATTACTGTAGAAAAAGCAAAGACTGGTTTGTAATTGCAGTGGACTTGTAACATACTAATCTTCCTACCCTTTTACATTACTGTAGAAAAAGCAAAACACAGACCTCCTAAATGGACTAATACTTATTGTATCTCTACCACAGACTATCAACTAATCCGCCAACAACCATGAATTTAAATGATAATACTTAAGAGACTCATGTCCAAAGGATAATAGGAGAAGTTTTAGCACAAAACTGTGATGAAGGATCTAACGTGCTGGACTGGGTCGTCTTGACTTACCCAGTGAGCAATGATATGACCTCGGGCAGGCCCCTTTACCTTGTGCGGTGTGGAATATAAGCATGACGGTGGATGGATCCTGGTCTCGTATCTAATTCCAGGGGAAGCATTTAACATTTCATCGTGATGTATGTTTTTTGTAGGCATTTGGTACATACCTTTTATTATGTTATGCAAATATTTTGCTAAGAGGTGTTTTGTTTGGTGGTTTATTTTTAGAGACAGGACCTCGTTTTGTCACTTAGGCTGGAGTGTGGTGGCGATTATAGCTCACTGCAGCCTTGAACTCCCGGGCTCAAGGGATCCTCCCACCTCAGCCTTCTTGGTAGCTGGGACTACAGCCAGGCACCGCCATGCCTGACTACTTGGCTTGTTTTTAAAGGATGAGGACTGAAGTTTTCTACAGCTAATGATGTGATCTGATAGTTTTTATGTAATCAAGTTTTTTTCTCCTTTAACTTGTTAATGAGGCAAGTTATAACAGCAGATTTTCTAAGGTACTCTAGTGTGAAATCATGCTTGCCTTCCTGGGGTAAATCCTAATTCTTCAGTTTTCAGTGGTTTCACTTGACTTTTTGCCGAGAACTTTCAAATATAGCTGCCTTCAGCAGGTATCGGAGTAACTGTCCTGTTAATCACCAAGCAACTACGTGTATCCCATGAACAGTGCATTCATCCACTCTGATGCTTGGCAGAAGGTGAATATTGTGAAAAAGGATACAATAAGCTATTTACAAAGGGGGAAAGCAGTGCCAAACCATCCTATGATCTAATAGATTCTGTAAATCTATGTAAGTTTCCAGTTAAGATTACTCAAGTGACCCAGATACTGTCAAAAGAACCTATAAAAAGCCTTGAAAAGTGCTTTTTTAAAAATAGGAGGTAGGTTTCTTCCTCATTCAATACATGGAAAATTGGTAGGATTTCTACAGTATTTTGTAGGCTTTTTTTCTCCCCATTTCTTTTTCTTCGTTGGTTTGCTGATCTCTTTATTTTTTTCAACTTCTCTGATATACCCCATATGCATTTTGATGGCCACTTAATCTGTAGTCACATGACATACTTCTGTACAACTTTGAGGATGGGTCTGATTTCCACAGAACCCAAAGCCACCACTCCTGGGAGCCACACCTGTCCCTGCCCTAGCTAGCAAGCGGCATAGAGTTGTATAGGATTGTTGTTTTTCCGACAATAACACGACCCAGCTTTAATTTTCTTTTTTACCTTTTCAGTTGTTTGGGATCTTGATTTCAAGTTAGAATATCTTTTCTAGGCTTGAAACCTAGAAGTTTTAAAAGCAAAACATCTATTTATTCCCCTGAGGTTGAAGCTTGTAGGTGGTATTCTTAGAATCTTAGTTCTTTCTGCAGAAACTTGGGGTCCACTTCCAGAAGAGTAAGGAGATTATAAATAACCACTTGGCATGAGTGGTCTGGGGGAGGCAGCAGAGGTGAAATGACTAGTGTGCTGCCTGAGTGGGTCCTGGAGCCAAACTGATTTAGAGTGGCCACTGGTCAGAGATTGCAGAACCAGAATTTGAGGGAAATATGTGGCAAATAGATGATCCTGTAGCTGTGACATTGGAATAGGACACCTTAAAGGACGTAAGAGATCTGGAAACCTGGTTTAAACAGTGAGGTGGACTGGAAGTCTATCCAGGTGATGTATTGGTATATGAGAAACTGCCCTCCTGTCAGCAGCATGAGCCAGGGGACACTGCCTCCACCCCGGTCCCTAAGGGTGGGAGATGGGCTGTGGCTGCCCATGGTGCAGGCCCAGGCTGTGGCTGTCAGTGCTGTGGTTCTGGGCCTCCTGCCAGGGATGCAGGACAGCTCAGCATTGCCAAGCATCTTGGTCCACCTGTTGGTGACTCGGGGCAGGCATGTCTCCTGGACACCTGGGTCTTATGGGGAGAGGGTTTCCCAGAGCCTCCCAGAGCTTTCCCTTTACATCTGATTGGTGAGAACTGGGTCACACAGCGCCCCCAGGCCATCTCTCTTGAAATCACAGTTGCAGCCTGATTCTTGAACAAAATTGGGATTCTGTTAGGAAGAAACAAGGTGGGGGTGGCTTTTGGTGGGGAATGGGCACTTGCCCCACCAGGCCTCCACTCCCTCACCTTTCCCCACAAAGTACTCATAGTGATCTGATCATGTGGTGCCTTCTGGTGCTGCCTGGGGCACCACATGCTTTGCCCAGTGCCCGGCTCCCACCACACCTCAACTCGCAGTCCCACCCCACATCCAGCCATATTCCCACCCCTCCCTCCATGCCAGGCCTGGCCGGGCCAGTGCCTGTCTGGCAGTCATGTTTGCTCAGGGGGCTCTCGGCCTGAAGAGACCCCACCCCACTCACCATTAGCTGGTCCCTCCTGAAGCTTTCCGCCTCAGTTATGGGGTCTTCAGCGAGGCATTCAGCTCTGCAGGGCCCTGTCCCATGGAACTTCAGACTCATCTCAGTAAATGACATTATTGTCACTTAGCCAAGGTCACTCATGGGAGCACCTTGATCCACGCTGGCCCTCAGAGGATTCAGATGTGCGGGAACTATTTGGGGCACTGCAGGGAAACTGAGGGAACATTCTGCCTGAGTAGCCACTGGCTGCTGCTGGAGAGGTGGGAAGGTTACTGAGCTGAAAACATGGAGATTTCCGTCACCTTCAGCTCACACATGAGGCATCCCACTCTCTGGCACCAAACATCAACTCTGGTGAGCAGAGGCCTGTGGCTTTGTGCTGGGAAGGAGGACTGTCAGCAACTCCTGTCAACAGGGCTTATTTTCCAGCTCCTCTGGGCAAGCCATGAGGATGTGGAAATCGAGGAGGCCTGTGGAGGCTGCTGGGGAGAGCCCCGCAGATGCTGCACCAGGAAGCCTCTGCTCAAGGGGCAGTGCAGAGCAAGCTGTGCCCCAGGAGCAGAATCTTCTGGAGATTAAACTACAAAGCCAGAATGCCTGTGCAGCCTTTATTATGTGGGATATGACAGGCATGTGGCCCAGAGTTCATGGCATGTGTGCCAGCTCCTCCCCTGACACCCCCAACTCTCTGTTCTTGAAGCCCCTTGAAAAGGAGCAGAAGTTTGGTGGAGACAGTCGGATGATTTGAGGAAGGGTGGTCTTGTCAGTTAGGCAGATCCGCAGTACCTGTGGCTCCACGGGGGGCTGCTTCCCAACCCTGCTTGACCCTGCTTTGCTCCGATGGACTTGTTTTCTCCTGGACACGTTAATGCCTTTTGTGAGGTGAGGCCTAAGCACTCTCTCTTCCTTTCACATGACCTCGGGACTCCTCTGTGAGCCTGGTGATGCCCAGCACTTCTCTCTCCAGTGCGAGTTCTTGGGAAGTACCTGGGTGGAGCCTTGCTGCTTCGAAAGGTCCCTACCAGGGTACAGTCCCTGCTTCTGAGGCTTGCCTCTGAGTTCCTAAAGGTGAAATACAGATATTTACCCTCATCTTTGAGTTTTCCAACAGCCTTTCTCCGCTATAACTGAAGTGTAAATAAACTAACATTTCTTCCTCTCCCTTGATGGAGCAGCATGGGCCAAAATAATAATAATTCAACTTCAGGCCAATGAGAATGAACTATGGATGATTATCAGCAGTGTCTGTTCACAACAGCAGAGGGAGTTTTGCAGTACCCAAGCTAGATGCCAGAATAGAAGCACCCCACATTCTTTCTCATTGTATGAGTTCATTTTCATGCTGCTGATGAAGACATACCTGAGACTGGAAAGAAAAAAAGGATTAATGAACTTGCAGTTCCACCTGGCTGGGGATGCCTCACAATCATGGTGAAAGGTGAAAGGCACATCACACATGGTGGCAAACAAGAGAAGAGAGCTTGTGCAGGGAAACTCCACCTTATATAATCATCAGATCTTGTGAGACTTATACTATCAGGAGAACAGCAAAGGAAAAGACCTGCCTCCCTGATTCAATTACCTCCCACTGGGTCCCCCTGCTAACGTGGGAATTCAAGATGAGATTTGGGTGGGGAGACAGCCAGTCTGTATCACTCATGGTAAAGTTACTCAAGCTGTCATTCCAAGTTTATTTCCTTTTAAATGATATGTAATTTTAGCATTGCAATTTATTCCATCTATTAGATATTCAGTAAATACTTTTCAGGTGAATGAATGAATGTCACAGAAACTTGCAACAGAAATGAGAGGCTGCTATAATTATATTAATATGTTTAAAAAGTAAAGTTTGTTATATTTTAATAACAGCAGTAGTATTTTGGGGCTTTATATGCGCTAAGCACTCTCAGAGCTTTTCCATCATTTAATCTTATTTATCATCTTAATCGTACACTGTTGATTCTTTTGTCTAATATTTTTTCATTTGAGCAAACAGAGAATGATTAAGTTATTAGCCTAATGGATTGATGAAATGAAGCCAGGAGTCAAAGTTAGGTCTGACCTTAGAGCTCTTATTCTTTTTTTTTTTTTTTTTTTTTTTTTTTGAGACATGGTCTTGCTCTGTTGCCCAGGCTAGAGTACAGTGGTATGATCATAGCTCTCCGCAGTCTCGAATTCCTGGGCTCAAGTGATCCTCCCACCTCTGCTTCCCAAGTAGCTGGAATTACAGGTGTGCAACACCATGCCCAGTTAGGTTTTTATTTTAATTTTCATAGAGACAGGGTCTTGCTGTGTTGACCAGGCTGATCTCAAACTTCTGATGATGATCCTCCCGCACCTCAGTGCCTCCCAAAGTGCTGGGATTACAGGGGTGAGCCAGTGTACCCAGAGCTCTCATTATTAATCACTGATTTAGACTCTTGCCCAGTTACCTGAAAGCAAAGAAGAGACAGAAAAACACTTAAAGCAGAACTAAGTGTAATTAATACGTTGTCACTGTTGTCTTAAGGCCAAAGCCCTTTGATTTGAAGAAAACTACCTTTGAAAGCCTAGTTCAACTAGGAGAGTTTTACCTGATTATAATACAATGGAGAAATTCTGAGTCATCAAGAAATGTTGTTTTATTTGACCTCTAACCTGAATCTTGAGGGGAGAGGGGATGAGCTGACCCCTGAGTGTATGGGGTGGGGACTTTGGGAATGCTGCCAGAAGAGAACAGCAGGTCCTAAGGCCAGAAAGCCTGGCCACCAAGGAAGTGATGCAGGTAGTTTGTTCTTGTGGGAGTGCACAGGGTAGTCAGTGGAAGTGGCCCAGAGGAGACACCAGGCAAGCAGTCAGATTTTAACCTCAAGACAGAGGGAGTCTCTGAAGAATTTTTTTTTTTAAATAACAGCTTTTATTGAGATATAATCCATTTAAATCACATAAGCCTGTGGGTTTTAGTGTAGTCACACCGTTGTTCAACCATCACTACAATCAATTTTAGAACATTTTGATCACCCCATAAAGAAATCTTAACCTACAGCAGTCACCCTCCAAGACCACCTCCCTCCTAGCCCCTGGCAACCACAAATCTATGTTTTGGCTCTGTGGACTTGCCTCTTCTGGATGTTTTATACACATGGAACCCATGTTCTGTGGCCTCAAGCAGTCCTCCCACTTCAGCCTCCCACGGTGCTGGAGAGTTTATCTAAGAGCTTGGTTCTTAGATATCTCTAGCTTGATTACCTTTCTGCTTTTGTTCATCACACTAAAGAAGGATACAAATCCTTCACCAGATAAATGATTTGCAAATATTTCCTCTCATTCTGTGGGTTATCTTTTCATTGTCTTGATAATGTCCTTTGTGGCACAAAATTCTTTTTTATTTTTATGAAGTCAAATTTACTAATTTTTCTTTGGTGGTTTGTGCTTTTTGTCAGAGGAATTTTAAGAGAGTTATGGAATCACATTTACTGTTGAGAAAGATGACTTCAGCCACAGGTGAGAAAGAATGAAGGACAGAACAGGGAGTGATTTGGGTGGGAAGTTGAGGACTGGAAAGACACTCATTTTATTTATTTATTTATTTATTTGTTTATTTATTTATTTATGAGACGGAGTCTTGCTGTGTCATCCAGGCTGAGTGCAGTGATACATCTCTGCTCGTTGCAACCTCTGCCTCCTGGGTTCAAGCGATTCTCCTGCCTTAGCCTCCTCAGTAGCTGGGATTACAGGCACCGGCCACCATGCCCGGCTAACTTTCCTATTTTTAGTAGAGACAGGGTTTCACTATGTTGCCCAAGCTGGTCTCGAACCCCTGACCTCAAGTGATCCACCCACCTCAGCCTCCCAAAGTGCTGGGATTACAGGCGTAAGCCACTGCACCCGGCCTGGAAAGATACTTAGATGTTAGATGTGTAGAAGGGAGGCTCCGTAGGGTCGGGTGACTGATTTGACGTCAGGGATGGGCAGCAGGAAGGCATTTCAGCCTATTCATAGATCTCCAGCTTGTGTGATTGAATGTGCGGTTGTGCTGCTTCCTGGGAGAGGAAACGCAGAATGTTGGGCAGGCGTGAGAAGGGAGAGTTGTCTGCTGGAGCCAACAAGGATACCCAGGCCTGCAGGCCCAGGCTGCTGTCACCACCCGCCGATCCAGCCACAGAGGAGATCCAGGAGCCCCTGCCCTTCCAGGCCAAGATTCCTCCAAGGCAGGGACCTTGTGCTTGAGGTCTCTCTTTGCCCCTCCAGTACCTTTAGAAGCTGTAGAAACCTGTCTAGACAGGATGCTCCATGAATGCATTTCACATATACTGAGGTTTGTGAGGAGTCTCCACAGTGTCAGAGGAGGTGGTGACCCTGAAGATGAGCAGGTGCGATTCTGAATTCTTGACCATTCTCTGCCCTAGTAGATGATCTCTTTTTAAGCACTCGAGATAACTTGATTGAATGGACTGTATAATCACTATATAATCAACAGATTAAGTCAAAAGCCAAGTGAAATGACAGACTTACACAAGAGGCAGTTATGGGGGGTTTATGAGTCAGGTATCTTCCTTCTCACCTTGTACTGTTTTCTAATAAAACTATCTGTACAACTTTAATGTTACTGGAATTTACTCAGAATTTATTATAATGATCTCATTCTGTCCATGTCTCTATAGTACCATGTTTTTGGCATGTGACTATTTGAATGAAGGATTAAATAATTTCTCAAAGCCACGGCATAATTCTTCAAGATACTGTCTTTGCTATAAAAATGTACTAAAAATAACACTGAAATGTTTGAGCCGCATTTTGTCTCACATAATGCTTTTACATGAATGTACTGTTTTCTTGGTTCTTTATGTATTGATAATGTTGTTAGGTTATCTATAAACCTAATTCCTTATTCTCTTTAGTCCACAGTCTCTATTCTTATGGCTGCTTTGTGTAGGAGAAGAGCTTGGTTCTTAGATATCTCTAGCTTGATTACCTTTCTGCTTTTGTTCATCACACTAAAGAAAGCTACATAGATGCCCTGATAGAGATCTTTATTCAGTATTGTCAAATTATCTGGTGTCAAAAAACAGAAACCCTTAAGTAACTTTGCAACTTCTCACAAGGGCTTGCTACATAATAACAGGCAGATATTTTTATATTCACTTTACAGGTTAACATATGAAGAGAGGGAGAATTTAAATCACGTGAAAATAATCATCCAGCATGTATCAAGTGGCTGAGACCAAACCCTACCCTTGGTCAAACCATCACAACCAGTTGTTTACCCCTCTGAGAGAGGAGACTCTAGATGTGTGTGTTGCCACTAGCATAGGAGTGCTCTTAATATCTGCAGTCAGGGAGAGTATCCCCCCCCCCACCCCCAACCACTTCCTCTTTGCAGAGCACTCATCTGGAGATGCCTGAGGCCCATCGCCTTTCCTTAGGGCGCTGCTTAATGTCTAATCTAATGCTTTGACCCAAGCTTGTGAAGTGACAGTGACTCAGCCACCAGACTTAACTTTATCTTCCAAGTAAGGAGTTTGGGGGTCCTGAGACTTTATTTTCCTTTACAAGTGTCTGACAAGCATGGTGTGGGGGTGGGGTGGGTGGAGGAGGTGACTCTTGCTAGGATCCTAGAGGGATCTGACTTCAGAGCTGTCTGCCTGTCCTCTGGGCCCTGCTTAGGGGCCTCTGCTGCCATATGCCTTGGGCACCTGGTGGAAAGGAGTGGCTTTCACTGTCCTCTCTGCAGGAACCCTTCCTGGGAAGTTTGTTTGACTCTATTTATAGTACAACTCCACTGGCTCTGTATCTACAGAAAGTTGATCTTTGAAATTGAGAGATGCTTGGGATGCCTGAGAGTGATTCGTTTTTTCGAGGGAAATGTTGAAAATCACATTTCTGGGTGTCTAAGAGTGTGATTCTTGACATAGAGAAGTTAAACTCTAAGGAGCTGACCAGTCAGGCATGTTGGGCGGTCTCACTGTAGTTCCATCTTCAGAGGGCTGAGGCGGGAGGATCAGTTGAGCCCAGGAGTTCAGCCTAAGCAACATAGCGAGACCCCATGTCTAAAAAAAAGGAAAAAAAAGAAAATCTCAAGCAAGGGAAATGCAAAGGAGCTGGCCAGCAGAGAGACCAGCAATTTGAATAGGGCCTGGATCCCCTGCAGTCGTGGAACGGTAGGCTTTGGTCTCAGCCACTTGATGCATGCTGGATTACTCTTTTCAAATGATTTAATTTCTCCCTCTGTTCATATGTTAATCTGTAAAATGAATATAAAAATATCTGCCTGTCATTACGTAGCAAGCCCTTGTGAGAAGAAGTTGTGAAGTTACTTAAGGGTTTCTGTTTTTTGATTTTTTTTTTTTTTTTTTGTAAATAAAAGAGCTTTCTGGAATATATTGTTAAACTTGAGGTAATTATTCCAACATCCAAGAAGGATGAAGTGATGTGTGCATGTGAAACAAATGTTGATTTGCAGGTGCCCTCCCCCATGCCGAGTTACCTAACTCCCCATGCCATTTTAATTGGGGTGAGATGGGAAGTAGAGGGGACAGAGCCTTCGAGGGGCAGCAGCCTCACCTGCATGCAGAGGCCTTGCTCAGGGTACTCCACCTCTAGGCTGCCTCGTTACATCCTCAGTTTAATTCCTGGCCCACGGTTGTCCCAGCCAAGTCACATGCATGTTTCTAGACTCCAGGTGACAGGCCCTTAGCCTGAGGACTCCTCAACATGTAGCCAGCTAGCTATGCAGAAGGCCACAGTCTGCCCCAGGATGCAAGACTCAAAAGCCACCTTCTGTTGCTGCTTTTCAAATGATTTCAGACGTTAGCCTTCCAGGATCTAAAATGCATTACCTCTTTTCTCCTTGAAAGTCATCTTCTGGCCAGGCACAGTGGCTCATGCCTGTAATCCCAGCACTTGGGAGGCCAAGATGGAAGGATCACTTGAGCCTGGGAACCTGGGCAACATAGCAAGACCCCCCCCCCCCACAAAAAAAATAACTGGGCATTGTGATGCACACCTATAGTCCCAGCTATGAGGGAGGCCGAGGTGGGGAGAATGGCTGTAGCCAGGAGGTGGAGGCTGCAATGACCTGTGATTGTGCCACTGCACTCCAGCCTGGGCAACAGAGCAAGACCTTGTCCCCTGACTCCAAAAAAATCAAAAATAGTAAAGTCAGCTTCTGCTTAATAAAGTAGCTATTGTTAAGATTTAAGACTTTTGGTCTTTCATGTATTGTGATTTTTCTTGGTCAAATTGACCTGTATTACATTACTACCTAGTATTGTATATACAATATATAAGGCAATTGTAAGAGAAAGAATGACTTTTATTGACTTTTACTATTATATGTTCCAGGCACTATGATAAACTCTCCAAGTCATTATTTCACTTAACTGCCCACCCCCAACCCCACATTGTTAGATTATGAAACAGAGGCAGAGGGATTAAAGAATACAAGGCTTGTTTCACTAGAATTGGGGTTTAAACCCTGGCTGGCTGGCTCCGGAATGTATGTCCTTAGTCATCTTGGTGCACTTAAGCAGCTTTCAAGCTTTGGAGCACAACCTGCAATGATCTATTTTGTATTACAATCCAGAGCCTCACGCCTTTTATAATTAAAACACAAGCTTCACAGAGCAGTGCTGTGACCCCTGAGCACAGGCAGGGCCCTCTGGCTCTTTCCCAGGCTGTTTCTTTCTCTCTTCTCCTTTCCTTTCTCTCCGTCCCTTCCTCCCCTCTCCCTTAGTCTTTTTTCTAATTTTTAATTGTTTTGGGTACGTAGTAGGTATATATATTTATGGGGTACCTGAGATATTTTGACACAGGCATGCAATGCTGTAGTCACCCTGTTGTGCTGTCAAATAATAGGTTTTATTAACTATATTGTGTCCATTAACCATCCCTCTTTCCACCCCTGCCCCACCACCCTTCCCAGCCTCTGGTAATCATTCTACTCTCTATCTTCATGAGTTCAATTGTTTTAATTTTTAGCTCCCACAAATGAGTGAGAATATATGAATTTATCTTTCTGTGTCTGGCTTATTTCACTTAACATAATGATTTCCAGTTCCATCCATGTTGCAGATGGCAGGATCTCATTCTTTTTTATGGCTGAATACTCTGTTGTGTATATGGATTATATTTTCTTTATCCATTTGTCTGTTGATGGACACTTAGGTTGATTCCAAGTCTTGGCTATTGTAAATAGTGCTGCAATAAACATAGGGAGTGCAGATATCTCTTTGATAGACTAAATTCCTTTCTTTTGGGTATATACCCAGCAGTGTGATTGCTGGATCATGTGGTAGTTCTATTTTTAGTTTTTTTGAGGAACCTCTGTACTGTTTTCCATAGTGGCTGTACTAATTTACTTTCCCGCCAACAGTGTACAAGGGTCTACTTTTCTCTATATCTTCCCCAGCATTTGTCATTGCCTGACTTTTGAATAAAAGCCATTTTAATTGGGGTGAGATGGGATCTCATTGTAGTTTTGACTTGTATTTGCATTTCTCTGATGATCAGCGACATTCAGTACCTTTTCATGTTCCTGTTTGCCATTTGTATGTCTTTAAGAAATGTCTAGTAAGATTTTTTGCCCACTTTTTAATCAGATTATTAGATTTTTTCCCCCCATTGAATTGTTTAAGCTCCTTATATATTCTGGTTTTTAATTTCCTATCAGATCGGTAGTTTGCAAGTATTTTCTCCCATTCTGTGGGCTGTCTCTTCACTTTGTTGATTGTTTCCTTTGCTGCACAGAAGCTTTTTAACTTGATGTGATCTCATTTGTTCATTTTTGTTTTGTATTCTGTGCTTTTGGGCTATTACTCAAGAAATCGTTGCCCAGATCAGTTTCCTGGAGAGTTTCCCCAATGTTGTTGGTTTTTTAGTAGTTTTCATAGTTTGAGGTCTTAGATGTAAGTCTTTAATCCTTTTGATTTGATTTTTGTATTGGAGAGAGGGGAGGTCTAGTTTCATTCTTCTGCTCATGATATCCAGTTTTCCCAGCACCATTTACTGAAGAGACTGTCTTTTCCTCAATGTATGTTCTTGGCACCTTTGTTGAAAATGAGTTCATGTAGATGTATGGATTTATTCTTGGATTCTCTATTCTATTTCATTATTCTGTGTGCCTGTTTTTATGCCAGTACCATGCTGTTTGGGTTACTATGGCTCTGTAGTATAATTTGAAGTCAGATAATGTGATTCTTCCAGTTTTGTTCTTTTTGCTCAGGATGGCTTTGGCTGTTCTGGGTCTTTTGTGTTTCCATATAACTTTTAGGATTAAAAAAAATTACAAAGAATGTCATTGGTATTTTGATAGGGATTGCATTGAATGTGTAGATTGCTTTGGGTAGTGTGGACATTTTAACATACTGACTTATCCAGTCTCTAAACATAGAGTGTCTTTATTTTTGTGTGTGTGTTTTCTTCCATTTCTGGTGTCAGTGTTTTAGAGTTTTCATTGTAGAGATCTTTCACTTCTTTGATTAAGTTTATTCCTAGTTATTTTATTCTATTCATAGCTACTATAAATGAGATTACTTTCTTGATTTCTTTTTCAGATTGTTCACTGTTGGCATATAAAAATGCTACTGATTTTTGCATGTTAATTTTGTATCCTGCAACTTTACTGAATTTATCAGCTCTAATAGTTTTTTTTTGTGGAGGCTAGTTTTTTCCAGATATAAAGTCATATCATCTGCACGCCAGGATAATTTGACTTCTGCCTTTCCAATTTGGATGCCCTTTATTTCCTTCTCTTGTCTGATTGCTTTAGCTAGGACTTCCAGTGGTGACAGTGGGCATCCTTATCCTGTTCTAGATCTTGAGGAAAAGCTTTCAGTTTTTCTCCATTTATGTGGAGTGGTCTAGGTGTGGGTCTGTTGTATATGGCTTTTATTATGTTGAGATATGTTCCTTCTATACCCAGTTTATTGACAGTTTTTATCATGAAGGGATGTTGAATTTTATCAAATGTTTTTTCAGCATCAGTTGAAATGACCATATGGTTTTTATCTTTCATTTGGTTGATATCACATTGCATATGTCAAACCCCCTTTGCATCCCTAGGATAAATCCCACTTGGTCATGATGTCATTTGATCGTGGTCATTAAAAGATTTAATAATCTTTTAAATGTTTTGTTGAATTTGGTTTGCTGGTATTTTGTTGAGGAGTTTTGCATCAATGTTCACCAGGGATATTGGCCTGTAGTTTTCTTTTTTTGATGTATCTTTGTCTGGTTTTGTTATCAGGATAATACTGGCTTCAGCATTGGTTTGGAAACATTCCCTTCTCTTCTGTTTCTTAGAATAGTTTGAATAGGATTGGTATTTTTCTTTAAATGTTTGGTAAATTTCAGCGGTGAAGCCACTGGGTCCTGGGCATTTCTTTGCTGGGAGACTTTTTATTATGACTTTTATCTCGTTACTTGTTACTGGTCTATTCAGGTTTTGGATTTCTTCATGGTTCAATCTTGGTAGGTTGTATGCATGTAGGAATTTCATAGTCTGATTTTCATAGTCTGGTCAAAGTTTTGTCAATTTTGTTTATCTTTTCAGAAACCAACTTTTTGTTTGTTGATCTTTTGTATTTTTTTCATTAAAATTTCATTTATTTCTGCTCTGATCTTTATTGTTTCTTCTAATTTTGGGTTTCATTTGCTCTTGCTTTTCTGGTTAAGATGCATTGTTAGTTTGTTTATTTGAAGTTTTTCTATGTTTTTGATGTAGGCACTTATTGCTGTAAGATTTCCTCTTAGTACTGCTTTTGCTTTATCTCATAGGTTTTGGTATGTTGTGTTTCCATTTTCATTTAAGACATTTTAAATTTTCCTTCTTAATTCCTTCATTGACCCACTAGTCATTCAGAAGTGTATTATTTAATTTCCATGTATTTGTATAATTTTCAAAGTTCCTCTTTGTGATTTCTAGTTTTATTCCATGGTGGTCAGAGAAGATACCTGCTATGATTTCAGTTTGTTTTTTTTTTTTCTTTTTTAAGTTTTAGGAGTTACAGGGCCAGACGTTGTGGCTCACTCCTGTAACTCCAGCACTTTGGGAGGCTGAGACGGGCACATCACCTGAGGTCAGGAGTTTGAGACCAGCTTGGCCAACATGGAGAAACCCTGTCTCTACTAAAAATACAAAATTAGCTGGGTGTGGTGGCACGCACCTGCAGTCCCAGCTACTCGAGAGACTGAGGCAGGAAAATTGCTTGGACCCGGGAGGCGGAGGCTGCAAGTGAAGCGAGATCGCACCACCGCACTCTAGCCCAGGAGACAGAGTGAGATTGTGTCTCAAAAAAAAAAAAAAAAAAAGTTTTAGGAATTATTTTGTGACCTAACATGTGGTCTCTCCTTGAGAAGAATCATGTGCTGAGGAAAAGAGTGTGTATTCTGCAGCCATTAGATGAAATGTTCTGTAAAGATCTATTAGTTCCATTTGTTTTGTTTTACAGTGCAGATTAAGTCTGATGTTTTTTCGTTGATTTTCTGTCTTAACTTTTTGTTGTTGTCTGTTGTTTCTATTTACAGCTTATTATACCATGTCTTGAAAAGTTGTAGTTATTTCTCTTGATAGATTCATCTTTTAGTCTTCCTGTTTAAGATAGGAGTAGTTGACACATCACCATTACAGTGTTAAAATACTCTTTATTTATATAAAGTCTGTGTACTTGCTGTTACCAATGAGTTTTGTATGTTCAGATAATTTCTTTTTGTTTGTTAATGTCCTTTTCTTTCAGATCAAAGAACTCCCATTAGCATTTCTTGTCTGCTGTTGATGAAATTTCTCAGGTTTTGTTTGTCTGGGAAAGTCTGTATTTCTCCGTCATGTTTGACATTTTTTGCTTCAGTACTTTAAATATGGCATTCCTCTCTTTCCCTGGCCTGTAAGGTTTCCACTGAGAAGTCTGCTCCTTTGTTTCTTTTTTCTTGCTGCTTCTAGGATCTTTTCATTATCTTTGACTTTTGGAAATTTGTTTATTAAAATTTCTTACTTGGGCAAAATCTGCTTGGTGTTCTATAACCTATTGTACTTGAGTATTAATATCTTTCTCTAGATTTGGGAAGTTCTCTGTTATTAGCCCTTTGAATAAACTTTCTGCCCCAGTCTCTCTCTCTACCTCCTCTCTAAAGCCAATAACTTACTAGAGTTGTGCTTTTTATAGACTGTTTTCTAGATCTTGTATGTGTGCTTTATTCTTTTTAAATTTTGTCTCTATATTTTCAAATAGGCTGTCTTCAAGCTCTCTTTCTTCTGTTTGATCAGTTCTGCTGTTGAGACTGATGCGTTCTTCAGTATGTCATAAATTTTTAGCTCCATAATTTCTGCTTTATTTAAAAAAAATTATTTCAGTCTCAGCCAGGCACTCACGCCTGTAATCCCAGCACTTTGGGAGGCTGAAGCGGGCAGATCATGAGGTCAGGAGTTCAAGATAAGCCTGACCAACATGGTGAAACCCCATCTCTACTAAAAATACAAAAATTAGCCAGGTGTGGTGGCGCCTGCCTATAATCCCAGCTTCTCAGGGGCCTGAGGCAGTAGAATCGCTTGAACCTGGAAGGAGGCGGTTGCAGTGATCTGAGATTGCACCACTGCACTCCAGTCTGGGCTACAGTGCAAGACTTTGTCTCAAAAAAAAAAAAAAAAAAAATTCAGCCTCTTCTAAATTCTTTCTCTGTGTTATCTTGAATTTCATTGAGCTTCCTCAAAACAGCTATTTGGAATTTTCTGTCTGAACGATCACATCTCTATCACTCTGGGATTGGTCACTGGTATCTTGTTTACTTCATTTGATGAGGTCATGTTTTCCTGGATGGTCTTGATGCTTGTGATGTTCATAGATGTCTGGGCATGGAAGAGTCCGGTATTTATTCAATCTTCGCAGTCTGGGCTTGTTTGTACTTGTTTTTCTTGAAAAGACTTTCCAAGTATTTAAAGGGAATTGAGTGTTAGGATCTAAGCCTTTGGTCACTGCAGCTGTATCTGCATGAGGGGGCACCACAAGCCCAGTAATGGTGTGATTCTTGCAGACTCCTTGAGGTATCACCTTGGTGGTCCTGGATAAGATCCAGGAGAATTTCCCAGTTTACGAGGCAGAGTCTCTTGTTCCTTTTCCTTACTTTCCCCGGAGCACAGAGTCTCTCTTTTCATGCTGAGCTGCCTGGAGTTGGAGCATGGGTGAAGCACTCCTGTGGCTACCACTACTGGGACTGTGCTGGGTCAGACCTGAAGCCAGCCCAGCACTGGGTCTCAGTCAAAACTTATGGTGACTATTGCCTGGCTACTGCTGATGTTTATTTAAGGCCCAAGGGCCCTTTAGTCAGCAGATGGGGAATCTAGCCTGGCTTGTGTCTTTCCCTTCAGGGTGATGGGTTCCCTTCTAGCCCAGAGTGGGTCTAGAATGCTACCTGGGAGCTAGGGCTTGGAGTTGGCAACCTTAGGAGTCTGCCTGGTGCTTTATTTTACTGTGGCCGAGCTGGTACCCAAGTTGGAAGACAAAGCCCTTTACCCTTCCCTCTCCTTTCCTCAAGCCAAAGGGATCTGTACCAGTGGCTACCACTACCCCAGGCCTGTGGCAGCACCACTGATGTTTATTCAAGGCCCAAGTGGTCTTTAGTCAGCAGGTCTGGGCTCTCCTTTCAGGGCAGCAGCGGGCTCCCTTCAGGTCCAGGGTGGGTCTAGAAATGCTGTCCAGGAACTAAGGCCTAGATCGGGGACCTTAGGAACCTGCTTAGTGCTTATTTTAATGTGGCTGAGCTGGTGCCCAAGTTGCAAGATGTAGTCCCCTTTACTCTTGCCTCTCCTTTCCTCAAGCAGAAGGGATCTCTCTCTGTGGCCACCACAGCTGGGAATGCACTGGGCCACACCTGAAGCCAGTACAGTCTGTGGCCCATGACGAGTACTGTGTGGGTACCACTGATGTTTAATCAAAGCCCAAGGACTCTTTGGTCAGCAGGTGATGAATATGCTGCCAGGGCTGGGTCCTTCCCTTCAAGACAGTGGGTTTCCTTCTGGTCCAGGCTGTGTCTAGAAATGTTATCTGGGAGCTAGGACCTGGAATGGGGGCTTCAGGAATCTGCTTGGTGCTTTATTTTACTGTGGCTGAGCTGGTATCCTAGTTGCAAGACCCAGTCCTCTTTACTCTTCCCTCTCCTCCCAGAGCTGTGAGCTGTGCTGCCTGGGGTTGGGGAAAGAGTGGTACAAGCACTCCCTTGGCTGCTCCAGCTGGTGTCTCACTGGGTCATGTGCACCCCAAGTCCACTGGCTCTGAGCCCAGCACAGCACCAGGACTTGCCCAGAAACTGCAGCCCTTGTGACCTAGACTCTTTCAGATTTACGTAGGACTCCAGAGTGCTTTAGCCCACAGAGGTAGGGCTTGCCAGAACTCAGATTCTCGCTGGAATGGAAGATTCCTCTCCGGCTAGGGCTGGTCTAGAAGCTCCTTCTATGGGTGCTGGCTGAATTCTGTCCTGTGTTGCTTTCTGCTGTGATGGGACAGCACCAAATTCCAGTGCAATCTCACAATCATTGTGCTTTCCCTCCCCCCGGGTGCACAGATGCTGTCTCTGTACCATGTGGTTGCTGCCAAGGGATAAGGGAGAGGGGGATGTTGGAGAGTCAAGACAGTCTTTCCTCCCGTCTCCGGTGCCTCTTTCCTTGATACGATGTGTTAAAACCAGGCACTGTGATCATTCATCTGATTTTTCATTCTTATGAAGATGCTTTCTTGTGTAAATAGCAGTTCCATTTGGTGTTCCTGTAGGGAAGCCATTGCTGGAGGATTCTTTTCGGCCATCTTGTTCTGTCTCCAGGTGTCTCCTCCTTTCCTTAGCCTTTGTCACAATTTCCCAGTGAATGACCCTTCTGTGCTGCCTCCCAGTGTGATATTTGATCAT
Source organism: Papio anubis (assembly GCF_008728515.1). Taxonomy (NCBI): domain Eukaryota; kingdom Metazoa; phylum Chordata; class Mammalia; order Primates; family Cercopithecidae; genus Papio; species Papio anubis. The sequence continues at coordinate 19,104,027 of NC_044992.1, forward strand.
TCATCAAATATTCGTTAAATGCCTCCTGTGTGTGATGCTGTGTAGACACTGGGGGGGTGCAATGGTGAATTAAACAGACAAGGTCCCTATTCCCATAGAGCTTATAGCCAGAACGTTTTGCACATGAAATATAATTGGAAAAAATTTTCATTGCATACAAAGAAACCCCACCCCAAACCCCAGATTACCTGGTAAATACACAGCTGTTTAGTAACGTTAATTAAAGGTCTGTAGAAAAGGGACAATGATGTTTATTGCAGCATTTTTGTAACAAAATAATGAATATATTCAGACAGTGGAATACTATGCACCAGTTAAAGTAATGACCTAGCACAGATGTGTATCAGTGTGGATACATTTCAAAAACACAGTTAAAATGCAAGAGCATGATAAGCATAGTATTGTAGAGGACAAAGCATATTACCATGTTGTAAATGCAGTATAATGCAGATACAGTATAATCCACTGCAAAAGCACAATGTAGTATAACATTGTGTAAAAGGACAATACTATGTATTATCATGGACACATGCATATATGGTAAAAGTGAAAAACCATTCAAGGGATGACCACATAGCAATTTTAGGATAATGCTTATTACTCTCAGAGGTAGGAGGGAAGATTGAGGCTTTAAAAAATTCTTATTGAAGTAAAAAGATTTTGCAAATGTGACAGCGTTTAATTGTTGTTAAGTCTGTTTGGTGCATGATTATTTTTGGTGCTTTTCTGTACAGTTAAAATGTTTAACAATTAAAAAATTAAACAGGTGGAGCGATTGTGCTGTGCCACTTTTCTGCTTCTGGTGTGTGCACGTTTCTGTGTGCCTCCGGCTGGCATTTTCTGTCACATTTTTGCTGTGATAGAGCGTGAACGTGATAGAGTCTTTAGAGATTCCTCTAAAGAAACATTGCAACCACAAGTATTTTATCTCTAAGGGAACCTGGGGGTTTGCAGATTAGCCTGGCTTCAGGGGCATTGTTCACAGCTCGGCAGCAGAGGGCGCTGCTCCATAGCAGATGTGCGGTGGGGGTAGCCACACCAGGCAGCTCTCTCGGTGCAGGGCCAGTGCCTCCCAGGGAAGCACCGCTGCTCTCCCAGCTGTGGGAAAGAGGAATATTTAAGTGCGTGCAGATTCCCTTCTGCTTGTAGGAAGGCGCACAGAATCCAGCATTTGGAAGCATACATCGTGTTTCTCTGACTGTTCACAGCCTTGGCTGTTTCTGAGGCTAAGAATGCAAGAAATGGCACATGCCAATGACGTCTTTGCTACTGTGTCCATGAGCCTGCTGCTGACTTGTGGGGAGCTTTTTATAATGTTTTATTTTAGACTGAAGAGGTTAATGTGCAGGTTTGTTACATGAGTATATTGCATCATGGTGGGGCTTGGCCTCTAGTGTACAGATCACTGTGGGAATTTTGTTGTTAAACTGACCAAGGAAACTTCCTTTTATTTTAGGTGGAAAAGGATTATTCATACCTGAAGGAGATATGTGATCACCAAGCCGAACAGCTAAGCAGAACCAGCCTAAAGCTGCAAGAAAAAGCATCAGAGAGTGATGCAGAGATCAAAGACATGAAAGAAACCATATTTGAATTGGAAGATCAGGTGGAACAGCACCGAGCTGTCAAGTTACACAATAATCAACTCATCAGTGAGCTAGAAAGTAAGTGGGGTCAGCCAGGTGTGGTGGCTCACACCTATAATCCCAGACTTTGGGAGGCTAGGGCGGGAGGATCACCTGAGGTCAGGAGTTCGAGACCCAGCCTGACCAACATGCTGAAACCCTGTCTCTAAAATAAAAAATTAGCCGGGCGTGGTGGTGGGCGCCTATAACCCCACCTACTCAGGAGGCTGAGGCAGGAGAATCACTTGAAAGCGGGAGGTAGAGGTTGCAGTGAGCTGAGATCGTGCCACTGCAAAAGAAAGTAAATGGGTCAAGCCTAGAAGAAATGTGGAATGGACCTGAGTAGGACACTAAAGAAACCAGCAGCAGTGGGTGACTGGGGGAGGGTTTTTGACTGTATGTTGGCTGGGGTTTATGAAGTCTCTTATTTGAGTGCACTGTAATCTCCTAGGAAGAATGCCACCTAAGAAACAATCATTAATCTCTAGTTTAAAAACTAGAGATTAGGAGATCAATGACTACAGCAGTTGAAAACTGGGATGACAGAAGAAAAGACTGTTGAACATGAGTCGGCAGTATGTAGGTGATTGTGAAAAATAGAAATGCTTTTCATTTTGTTTTTTTAGAGGTCTCGCTCTATCACCCAGGCTAGAGTGCAGTGGTGCAGTTGTAGCTCACTGCAGCAATCAGAGCTCACTGCAGCCTCAAACTCCTGGGCTCAGGTGATCCTCCTGGCCTCTCAAAGCACTGGGATTACAGGTGTGAGCCACGGTATCCAGCTGCAAATGTTTTTTGGCTGTGCTGGATGTGCTGTGTGTGAGCCATGCTACTGCTGCTGTCTCTAGGCAGCCTGGTCAGCTTGAAGGCTATGTTAGGATACTTTAGCTGTGACTGTGAGAGTTCACAGGGACCCTTCCTAAGGATATTCTGCAGGGTAGGAGACAGTTATTCAGAAGAAATTGCTTGCCAGTCATCGAGTACTGACACTGTGTTGTCTCTTGGATCTGATAGAGATGGATGATAGGTGTCAGAGTGGATGAACAATGTGTGCTCTTGGTCTAAGGGAGAAAACAATTCCGCATGTGTCCCATTGGTGGGAGGATATCAAGTAACTTATAGATGTTTGCCACTTAGTTGCTGAAGAGACATCAGCATATGGCTTAGTTACCAACTCATTGTTTGCTTTGAATTGGGAAAGAAATTTTTAAAACAGTTTAAACATTATCTTCTTTGTCCAAATAAGCCTTATCAAATGATCACATCTTATGTGTTTTCTTTTGTAACAACAGATTTAATGCACAAAGCATTTAGTCACACCAGCCGTTACTAAGAATAGCTAAGAATAGCTTGATCAGTTACCTGAGAATTTCCCTACCCCGTGCGGTCGATCCTCCTTATTTGCAGATTTCACATTTGTGAATTCACCTGCTTGATAAAATGTATTTTAACCCCAATACACAGAGCACTTCCACAGTCATTTTCAGACATGCACAGAGAAGTGAAAAGGTTGTGTCATCCAGTGCTCATGTTCCCAACTCAGATCAGACAGAGACACTTGGCCTTTTCATACTGTACATGCGTCTTTTTTACAGTCTGCTTAATACCATGCTGTTAACATTTTTGTGCTTATTTTTGTTTTCGGTGACTTTGCTATTTAAAATGGCTCTGAGTACAGTGCTACAGTGCCATCCACTGTCCCCAAGCACAGTGAGGTTGAGACGCACCTACAGAGAAAACACGTGTGTTAGGGAAGCTTCATGCAGACGCAAGCTCTTGTCCTGTTGCACGTGAGTTCAGTGTTATTAAATCAACAATACAGTGCATCAGGCCAAGTGCAGTGACCTCATCCCTGTAATCTCAGCACTTTGGGAGACTGAGGCAGGAGGATCGCTTGAGCCCAGGAGTTTGAGACCAGCCTGGGCAACATAGTGAGACCCTGTCTTGACCAAAAAAAAAACAAAACAAAACTAGCCACATGTGGTGGCCTATGCCTGTAGTCCCAGCTTCTCCAGAGGCTAAGGTGGGAGGATCCCTTGAGCCTGAAAGGCTGAGACTGCAGCGAACCAAGATTGTGCCACTGCACTCCAGCCTGGCAGTAGAGCAAGATTCCATCTGTAAAAAATAAAAAAACCAAACCAAGCAAAAAAAACCCAGTACAATGCATCAGAGAAAGGGAGAAGTTTGACAATATGTATATAAGACTGCCCTGAGACATGCTAAAGCGATGTGCTAAAAGCAGCCAAATTCATGGATTTGTGAGATGACAGCCAGTTTTAAAAAGCAGTGGGCAATATTGTTGTGTGGCTAAAAACCAGAGCAATGTTTGTTCATATCACCCAGGGTCAGGAAAATGGTAACTACCCTTCTTGGCTAGTGCTGGTTGGCTCCCAAGTTTCAAAAGGCCATAAGATGTGAGAAAGGTTAACCTTGCAGACAAGGCAGGTTCTGCAGATCAGGAGGCTGAAGAAGAATTTGACAATACTTGCTCAGTGTTATTCGGGAAGAGGGAAATGGGAAAGAGTCGGTTTCCATGGTTGATGAGCCTGGCTTGTTTATAGAGAGACATTGGCAGATAAGTCTATATAATGCAAATAGCATTTTAGTTGATGAGAATGTTGTGACCAGAGGCTTGCAGGAACCTAACCTGTATTTTTCCTAGGTACAATAGTTCAGTGTTTGCTGATTTGGTGTGCATGGCAACTCTCTGCAACTACCATGATTATTAGAATTGACTATATATTTCAGACATTGATGAGTTGGTTAGAGTGAGAGTTGACAGCACCTGCCCCATTTCTCGCTGGACATGACGCGCAGTAGAACTGTGGAACCTCAGCATTCAGTGTTGGTGCCATCCAGGCTGTTCTCAGGATACAACTGAAAACCTGGACGCCATCATCGTCAGTGTATCCTTCCAAACCCAGCACCGTGATTGAGAAGAAAAGTCAAAGAAGACAAGTTCTGTTCCGTTCGTTTTTGTTGTTGTGATCTTTTGCTATTGAAAATAGGGTTGTATTGTCCCTAAATCCTTAAAAGTCAGCACAGACACACCAAGAAAACCAGTGTATAATTAATGTCCACAGCAAAATTTAGACCCACCCCTGTGATTATATCATCATATATCCAAGACTGACAATAATACAAACCATCCTTTGAAAAACTTTTAAACTTTTTAAAAGGATATTGAGGTATTGTTAAGATATGCTTTTGCACAGAGACCCAGGGACACATAAATCCAGCCTAGACCAATCACTTCTTCCTATAAGATCCTGATGGGAAAGGAATGGACTGAAAAATAAAGAGAAGTTAAGGAGTGTTTTCTAGTGTGCAGCACTGATTCCCGACACAAACTCTCAGTCCCACTAGAACTAGAACTGCTGGGATAGGACCTGTCCGTGGCATCTTTTTAGCTTACTCTGGCGATTCTGATTTGCATCCTTCATAGAAAACTAATGCTCTAGCTTAGAGCATGAGGACCTATTGAGGAATTTCAGCTCAGTGACTGACACCATCAGATTTAAACTTGAATGACTGATAGCTGTATGGAGAGAATTGGAGGCAGGGAGAACGAGGGGCTGCAGGTGTCCTTAAGTAGGGAGAGGTAGGCAGGCCACCTGGGAAGATGTTAAATGCACACATCCCCGGATTCTGTCTGCCCTTGGAGATTCTGCCTCCATGTACCTGGAGTGTGGGACTAGAACATCGGTGCTTTTGAAAAGCTTCACCAGTGATTCAGAGGCTTAACTGTGATTGAGATCTACGACTCTAGAAAGTACTTTACAGATCACAGGAGGAATAAGCAGTCATATGCTCTGTTATGTGAAAGCCTCTATCTCACAGCAATAAGGGACACTCAGGATGATTGTGTGTGAGTGCGAGGGAGGCCGGGCTCGGTGTGCAAGTGTGTGTGGCCGTGGAGGCCTCTTCCCATAGTGCTGCTATTTGGTTGTGCATCCTGTCTGCTGAGACTGTAACCTCAATACACACCACATATTTTCCAGATCATCCTGTTCTCTATCTCAGAGGAGCCTCTTGTGTCCATTCCCTGGTTTGCAGGGTAAATTGAAATTGCTAAAAGTTGCATTGAGAGTAGAAGGGATGGATTTGAATGCCTGTTGTGGCTCCTGGAGTTGTACTTTCTTTGTTACCTAGCTTATCTTCTCTTAAGAGTCTCACAGCTTTTCCAAGCCCTGTCTAAATTATTTATTTCTAGGTAATGTGATCAAGCTGGAGGAACAGAAGTCAGACCTGGAGAGGCAGCTAAAGACTCTGACCAAGCAGATGAAGGTGAGATGTGGGCGGGAGCCTTCGCCACCATCTTCCTGTGTATTACCCCCTCCAAGGTCTAGATCACTCTCTCTATCCTGGTTTCTCTTGGAACATTTCCATGGCATGGTGGGCCCTGGAACTGTAAATTCTTGTTGTCAGGAAGTAAAATTAAAGCAGTCATTTGGTGTCAGGATGGAGAACTCTCATAACCTGAAGGTGTAATTCCCACCAGTGCCTTTTCCTAGAAGTGAGCCACTGTGAAAGCAGGGCCTCACCAAGCACTGCTGGCATTCTTTCTTGGTGACCAACATGGAGACTCTGGGGTCCCTGCCCAGGCACCAGCCCTGTCAGGTGTCTGACACAGGGGTGGGCTCTGGTATTTTCAGGAGGATACCGAGGAATGGAGGCGGTTCCAGGCAGATCTGCAGACCGCGGTGGTGGTGGCCAATGACATCAAGTGTGAGGCCCAGCAGGAGCTGCGCACTGTGAAGAGGAAACTGCTGGAGGAGGAGGAGAAGAACGCCCGGTTGCAGAAGGAGCTGGGGGATGTGCAGGGCCACGGCAGGGTGGTCACCAGCAGAGCCACCCCTCCGTGAGTCTGGTGGGCACCAGGGCTGTGCTTGCTTCTCACTTAATCACTATGTGTGGGGCTCCTGGTGGGGATGGGACTCTTCATGTCTGTGCCAGGCTCTGCTGTTTCCTTTCTGAGATCACCCTGAATTACTAGCACCACCGTACCACTAGGAACAGTCTGTACAGTACCCAGTCCCTGCCATGCTGCAGCATAAAGGACTGCTAAGCTCCACACTTACATATAAAGGGCAAGTTCTAGCCAAGTATCCTGCTGGGTTAAAGAAGTCCTGTCTAGGATGCTCCTTGAATCTTAGCATTTATTAATGCAAGGAGTGCACACTAATAAATACGAACCCACCACCTTGCACAGGTCACTCCCATGCAGTGGGAGAGGCTGGAATCACTCCCGAGGGGAGGAGCTGCTGGAGAAAGACACATTCCTCCGGGCCCAGGGGTGTGCCTGCTTATTGAAAGCACCAATGAGCTATTTCAAAAGGCCTTGACATAACCTCCTTTATTAAAAAAGGGTGAGAGTGGAAAACCTGAATTTGGCTGATGTATGACATTCCCTTCTGCTCTTGATGGGGAGAAGCACACAGTGTATCAGCCCAGGGAGCTTTACTAACAGTGACATTTAAGAGGAAGGTATTCCCAAAGTGAATGCAATGGGAATTATTATCTGAAATTTAGATGGTTTACAGACAAACTTATGAACAATATTTTTTGCTTTAACTAATGTATTTACCCAATCAGGAATCAGTGTCCTTAACTTTGAGATTCTTGGATATTAGGAAATGATTTTGAATTTTTAGGTGTCTCTCAAATATCAGTCTTTAGATCAGATTTCCTGGATTTTGAATGTTGATCAGTTGGCCCTAATTTTTACATACCTCCAAGATCACTGGCTAGCTCCTGAGCCTTTTGATCTGATGTTCTGTTATCATGAATTTCACGACATTGGAAAGAGGAGATTTTTCAGAATTCAGTTGTGATTCTCCTGTCAATTCTGCTCCAAGTAATTCCTTATTTCTTTGTTTATGACTTTTACATAAAATGGCCTTTGGGGAAGGATGAAGATCAGATGTAGCTGGCCCCACAATTCACTGTTGAATAATGAACATCAAGATCATTATTTTATTTAGTTATTTATTTTTAGAGATGGGGTTTCACTATGTTGCCCAAGCTGGACTCGAACTACTGAGCCCAGGAGATTCTTCTGCCTCAGCCTCCTGACTAACTGGGACTATACATGCACCAGAAAGATCATTACTTGATAGCCAGAGCTCTACCCTCTGGACACCAAAGGATGTGAATTTTAAGTAAAGGTAGAAGGAGAATAGGAAAACTAGATTTTGCAGGGTTCCCTATTGAAACAGTAGTGAGGCCATTCTGGGTGGCCTCTGTGTCTGCTTTTGTTTGTTTGCCTCTGTCTTGCTTCCCTATTGTCTGTCATTGGAAGAAAATCTGAGTCAGAACTTGTGTTGCTTCACATGGACGTTATTTTAATGATAAATGGTAAAAGACAAGTCCTGAGTTTCTGTGGTGGCTCCAAATAGGTTCTTGTATGAGATGCTGCATTTCTTACGTATATTCTGAGATACAGGCCAGGTTCTTGTATGAGATGCTGTGTTTCTTATGTATATTCTGAGACACAGGCCAGACCATGTAGCATGAACCCTGATATTCTAGGAAAGCTCCGCATATGTCCTGGCAGTTTAGGACTCCCTATGCTGCATCCTGCATCTTCAATCTTAATGTCACCTTTTTTTTTTTTTTAAACACAGAATGTTTCTTTTTTGATTTTCCGGCGATTACAAACCTACCTCCCGATCTAACAGTTTGGATTGGGATAATCCAATCCATATTAAATGTTTTTTGATAATCCCTTATCAGAAAACATTTCAAAATTTTAGAATGGACACCAATGAGAACATGGCATGGTACTGAAGTCAGGCATCAGAACATTTCTGCCTGTCAACGCATTTGGCAGGAAGTCAGACAAGAGCTGGTGATGCTGGTTTCTTGTCTGGTTTTGCATTTCTCTGGCAAGCTGCCCTCTCTAAAGAGTTGACTATGTGGCAGTTACTCGCTGATGGTTCAGCCACTTCCACACCTACCCCTTGAGCAAGACTTGAAACCAACTCACACCCTCCAAGCTCCGGAGGCCACCTAGTGTTTCCATCTTGACTGAGTGAGTTCTTGATTGAAACTCAGTTTGACTTAGACAGTCATCTAATGAGAACTCAAAAGTCCTTCTTGGTTCAGCCACAGCCAAAGAACTTGCAGAGCATTCTCTGACGAGGTCCTCAAGGACAACTGAGAGAAGGTAAGATCACCCAAAAAGCACCTGGATCCCGACATGGGGTTACCCGGTTCTTAAGCTCTGTTTGCGTCCGTGGGCACTTACAGAATTGGTTGCAGCCAGGCTGATAGGCATGAGATGAAGCACCCGGGCAGAAATGCAAGCCAGCATTCATTGCTGGAACTCAGTAACTAAACACTGGGATATTATCTAACTCATCCATGATCTTCAGTCCTGTTACATTTTCACAGATATTTTTATTTCAGAGTCAGAATAACTGATGTTAAGGTACGTGGGGAAGGAAGGCGGTAGCTTCATCTTTGCTGTCAACCAGCAATATCTCACTCCCCGCGTCATGTTTCAGCCAACCAGTAACATCTCATTCTCAGCTCTGCCTCCTGCCTCTGTTAAAAGAGGTAGGAAGAGGGGGTCGTTTTTGAGATCCCTTTAAGCTCTGCTGTTCTCTGGACTGGTTAATTAGCTGACCTTTCACTGGTGAGAGACTAAGAAACTCCAGTGCCAGCCTTAACATTATTCTGGTGCAATACTTTGAACCTCTTTGACAGAGTGGCATCTCCATATCTTCGTTGTGGCTTGTGGGCCTGATCTTTCTCTTCCAGAAACGTGAACAAACCAGTGTGTTTTTGGGGACCTAAAAGTGATCTGTTTCATTGGACACATATAATGTAATAGATGAAAAGATAATAACTTTTTCAGCTCTGGCTCCTCCCAGTGTTGAAAACTCCCAATCGAGAAAAAGGCTTCGAAATGAAAACTCTCTCTGAAATGAACCCGTCAGATCTTTTTCCTGAAAAGTTGAGTCCTGGGGCCTGGCAAAATCAGAAAAAACACAGGCAGCTCAGTGTAATGATACATTGTGCCGCATACAAGCTTTCTAATGAAAGACATTGTTCATGAGCAGCGCCTGGCCCAGGCTTCTCAAGCAGCATCAGGGAAAGACCTCTATTTGTGGCATTTGTTTCTCTTGTTCTGAAACAGCAACTGCCATTACTTTGAGGGTGATTTATCTGATTCTTACTGTGTTTGTCATATAATACCAATAAGCATCCATGGAAAACATCTTTAAAAGAGATAATTAAACACACTTAACGTCTGTGCCTAATTAATGCTGTTGGTTTCTAAATAGAATGTCTGTGATTCGAATGTGTTTTGTTTTGCCTGCACCACAAGTTCTTGCATTGTTGCCTCTTGGAGGTGAGCAGTGTGGCAGCGCAGCACGTGCAGACTCCACTGGAATTGGCTTAACTCCGTGTATGCACATCCGTGTCAGCCCAAGTGTCACTGTGTGTGCCTGTGCTGCCCTCTGTGTTGCTCTGATGGCTCTAATATTAGGGTCACAGCCGCTCAGCATGTGTTCTCCAGCTACAACGGAGAGGGAAGGGCGGAAGTTGGAGGTATAGATTCTTTAAGATCCCTTTTCCAGCTCTCTTGCCACAGATGCTCTGATACTGAGCCCCTCTCCCAGCTGGAGGGGGCCGTTCTCCTGAGGATTCTTAAGCAGTTTCTGAACAGACCTCACTTTAGCACCCATGATGGCATGATGGACAGGGGTCTCCAGCGTTTAATTTGACGCTTGATGCGGAACCTGGTCCTCTCATGTGCCCTTTTTCCAGCCATCATTATCTGTTCACTCACACCTAGTACTCTTTTTTTCATAGTTTAAATGTACATTTATGTCATTAGACACACAGTCTATAATCTAAAGAGCTGTGTCTGCTTCTGTGTTCCCTGACCCCTGTTTTTACAGATTTCAACAATGTGGACATAAGCTTCCCTTAGACCTTTAGGATTTTTAGGTTGCAGTTATAAAAGCAAGAAGGTTTTTTGGCCTTGACAGTGGAGAGAAGCATGCGCCTCTTTGTAAATTCTGGAGGGGCCTCTGGGTGTTCATCCTGGACATCTCTGCTTCACCACACAGTTGTTTGTCGGAGAAGTTCTGGTGGAAGGAGCCTAGTACAGGCATTTGCAGTCTATTTTTTTTTTTTTAATGTCCAAAAACCTTTGGCTTCCAAAAAATTGGAACAGTAGGAATTAAAACCCGTTGGCCTATCTTGGACATTAGCTTTTCCCCGTGGGACAGTGTAAGCTGGAAATTCTTGCATTTGTGAACTAAGACTGTATTGCCTTAGGTAACTCCTTTACAGCCTCTCCCTCCCGTTTCTATTTTCACAGCTCCCTGGGCTCTGTCAGCTAGCAGAGCATTTGGTGGAAGAAAGACAGCCCAGCTCTTGCCATGATTGGGAGCCGCAGCCATCTCTAGATGAAAGGGGGAATGTGTAGAGGAGAAATTGCCTCTTTATAAAGAGCCCAGTTGTCTCCTTGTGACATTCTCTGTTTCTCAGAGTCATTGCCGTCAAGTCTCTGCTTTTTGTCCACATTTTGGGATCAGCTCACTGCATGATCAAAGATGATGTTTCCCTCTTTTTACTTTTCCTCAGAAGATTCAGCCGTCTTTTATTTGGAGAATAAAATGAAGTTGTTCTGAAAAAAACAAAGTACAAGTCTTATGAAAAGTTATTTGCAACTGGAGTGCTGAAAGGGCACAGTGGCAGAGCAGATGCAGAGCTGGGCACAACACAGGCCCGAGTTCTTTTGTTGTTGTTGTTGTTTTGTTTTGTTTTTTTTGAGACAGAGTTTTACTCTTGTCACCTAGGCTGGAATGCAACGGTGCGATCTCGGCTCACTGCAACCTCTGCCTCCCAGGTTCAAGTGATTCTCCTGCCTCAGCCTTCCAAGTAGCTGGAATTACAGGCACCTGCCACCATGCCCAGCTAATTTTTGTATTGTTAGTAGAGATGGGGTTTCACCATGTTGGCCAGGCTGGTCTCAAACTCCTGACCTCAGGTGATCGCCTGCTTCAGCCTCCCAAAGTGCTGGGATTACAGACATGAGCCACCGAGCCCAGCCCCTAAGGCCCAAGTTCTACTTTTTGGCGTTCATTTCTCTGCTTCCTTTTGATCATGGTGTCTGATCATCTTGGAATTCACATTACTCAAGGCAAAATAGGAAGCCATCTGCATAATGTCATATTCCGAAGAAGTCAGAAAGTTCGTCAAGTTGGAGCTTTATTCTTATTGCCCAGGCTGGAGTGCAGTGGTGCGATCTTGGCTCACTGCAAGCTTCGCTTCTTGGTTTAAGCTATTCTCCTGCCTTGGCCTCCCAAGTAGCTGGGACTACAGGCACGTGCCGTCACACCCGGCTAATTTTGTATTTTTAGTAGAGACGCGATTTCACCATGTTGGTCAGGCTGGTCTCGAACTCCTGACCTCAAGTGATCTGGCCGCCTTGGCTTCCCAAAGTGCTGGGATTACAAGTGTGATCCCCGTGCCCGGCCCCTTCTGTGGGGTCTTGATTGAGCCTCTTCACTCGGAGACTGACTTCATTACCTCGTCTGAAACAAGGTGCCTGCTAGCTTTGGGTTGATTTCCAGAATCTTGCTGGGTTAAACATAAGTAGATATTTGATCATAAAGGATGTTATTAAGCCAGATAGGTAAGCACGGTGACAATGGCAATAGAAATCTAATGGAAAACGATTGAATGACAACTACACCAAAGTTTCATGGATGAAACTCACCCCAGAAACTTAGCGTTCAACTCAGAGTGATACACAATTCAAAATGTGATTTAAACTTCTGGAAATATATGTGTTTGTGAAGATTCAAATACAATTCAGCAACCTCCATCAGGCAGAAACCTCCTGCAATTCTCACGCGAGGAACTGGTTCACAGTGTACACGGCATGGAGCTATTAGCGACGTTATCCAAAGGATGAGACAAGAGTTACAGTCTAATAAAAGGAAAATTAGGAACAGGAATGCTCTTTAAACTCAGGAAGATCTTTTGGGGTATCAAACCGTACAGCACAGAATCACTAGAAAAATTAGTGTGGCGTGAGAAGAGTCATTGAGGTCTTCTCTGTAAAAATAACTTAGATACTTGTGAGTAGGACTGAAATTTATATTTTGGGAGCTCTTTACCTCAGATTCAGAGTTCTTAGGATTATTTAAAATTCATTTGCTGGATGTTTTCAAATATAAACAATAAGGAAACTGCAACTTCAACTTAAAAGGCACTGCTGTATTTGCACCCCATATTTTGACCTGTCGTTAGGTACTGTTGAATATTTTTATCTGTAAGCCTTTATGAAGTGCAAAATAAACATGTTCTTATATAGAAGCATCTGCTGCTTAGTTTTAATCACCAGCTACGTTTCTGCAGGGACCTTATGTCGTTTTGTTCTACATTTTTTTCTGAATACAGTTTCAGAACTTCAAAGCCACATCAAGTAACTAGAATTTGAAGCAGAAAAAAGCTGGACTGTAAGTTGTGAATAGGAGGGTGACATGGAATATGAACAATTTCATTAGTAGAACAAAAGGGCATGGAGTAAAAGTGCTAATTTTGCACAAGTTTTTAAAACTCTAGGGTCTCAGAAAATATAGTACGGACTTAAAGTCTAGATGTGTTTCATTGACATTTAAATATGAATAGATTGGTGATTTAATGTATTGGATTTTTTCTTAATTATGAAGTAATATTTAGGAATACTAATAACAAAATGGAGATGTGTGAAGAAAAATATTAATCTTTCTTCTCCCTCAGTACCACCTTTGAGGAAATCAGTGTTAACAGTGTGTACATTTTTTCTTTACTAGTAAATATGTATAGGATTCATTTTTATATTTTTAATAAAAATTGGATTATATTCTATTCAGTACTCTGCACCTTTACTTTTTATTTTATATGTCATAGGCATCCTTCCAGGTCAATACATGCAAATCTAACTTATTTTAAGAGCAACATGACCTTCCACAGGAAGGACATGTCCTGGAATATTAAAATATTGTCTTACTAATGCACAGCAAGGTTATAATTATTTTCTTTATGAGTAATGCTGTAATAGCAGTCCTTATTCATATAGTCCTATGTAGTTGTGGTTTTATTTTTATAGAATGAGTTTTTCGAAATACTATTGCTGCTCTAAAGTATACGCACATTTTTATTTTAATAGATGTCTCCAGTTACTCACCTGAGTGCTGTGTGCCCATCTCTACACAGCCTGAGCAGTGGTAAAGAGCCTTGATCTTATTTTTGCCAATAGGATAATAAAAAAATACTGTCTTTTTAGCTCTTTAATTTGCATTTCTCTAAGCATTTTTTTTTTTTTTAAAAAGACAGGGCCTCACTCTGTCACCTAGGCTGGAGTGCAGTGGTACAATCATGGCTCACTGCAGCCTCAACCTCCTGGACTCGAGTGATCCTCCCACCCCAGCCTCCTGAGTAGCTCAGACTACAGGGGCACACCACCATGCCCAGCTAATTTTTTTTTTTTTTTTTTTTGGTAGACATGAGGTCTCAACTATGTTGCCCAGAGAGACTGATACTGAACTCCTGGGCTCAAGTGATCCTCCCAACTCAGCCTCCCAAAGTGCAGGGATTACAGCCATGAGCCACCATGCCCAGCCCTTTCTAAGCATATCTTTGTATGTTTACTAACCACTGCATTTTCTAAGAATTACTGGTTTTGCAACTTTTCCCTGTTTTTTCGCTGAGCCGATTGCTTTTTTCTCATCAGCTTATAAGTCAGTATTTTATGAGGGATGTGATTTTATCCCCTATATTATGAGCCTTTATCATCTTTATCATATTTATCATATGATATGGCCTTATCATCTTTATCATAGAAAATTTTGTATTTTTATGTAATGTAAACTGTTAGTGTTTTCCTTTATTCTTTTTTTTTTTAAAGATTCCTTCTCCCCAATGTTATACAAATATGCTGTTAAATGTCTTCATCTACTTGATGCACACACACATGCAGACCATTTGATCCACCTCTCTTGATTTAATTTGATGTGAGATGTGATTCTTTTTCTCCCACTGGGTAGCACTGTGTATTACCAGAGTCATCCTTTGTCCACTGAATTCAAATCCCACCTTTACGTGGTTTATTTCATCCACATTCAGAGAGACCTGCCCTAGATATGCTCCAGTTTCTTTCTCTTTTGAGTTAGTTCTGCTTTAAAATATTCATGGATTATTAGATTACTTATATTACTTTTAACTCATCCTTTCATTTAAAATTTTTATTTTATTGAATTTTAAGGCAGATGGTATCAGTGTTGAACTCTGTCATGAATTTACAAATGCCGGTCCTCTCCTGAGTGCAGTTTCCCTTTCACTTTGTATTATGAACTGTTTGCATTGAGCAGGGCATGATTTTGCCTGTCACCTTCTCTTGCTGAAGCAGATTCAGGTGTGGCAGGGCCTGACATTCGCCCCAGGTCCGTATCTGGATTCTGCTCAGATCACTGCCTTTGCCTGACAGTGCTTCGGGTCTTCTTCTCATGACTTAAACATGTTGGGAGGCTCTTGAAGGTACATTTATGTTACATATTGGGAGGTACTGAAGCCCAGGTAGAGTAGAGAAGGGTGAGTGCTTAGTGGGAAATTCACGTGTGCCCAGTTTCTTCTGTGCTTGGTGAGCCTGGAACGCAGAGCCAGCTCTCTGGATCTGTGTGTGTGCCCCTCATCCATTTTAGGTGCACACTGTGGCTCTTCCCGCCCTGCCCCTTGTCACTACTGCCCTTTATGCCTGGGGTAAACCAACCTTGGCCTTGTCGAATGTAAATTCCTCTTGTTCCTGATCCTTTGTCAGAATGCCCTGCATCTCTCTGGGCATCTCGTGCTCCTCTCCGGCCCTGGCCCTCTAGGGTGGGAGACATTAGTTGGGGTTTGCCAATATCTCCATTTTCTTTGGAAGGGAATTGGGGGAAAGCCCTTGGTATTGTATTTTCATTCCCCCGACCATGTACTCTGTATTAGCAGAAGTTCTTCAAAATCTAAGCCATGTCAATGATACTCGACTACAAGACTTTTACTATCTGATTCTTATTGTTCGGATTTGTAGATTAAGATGCTGGTATTCAAATTACTTTCGTATCCTGTTTGTTTTTATTGTTATATATGCTTTTATTGAAATTTGAAAGTGAAATTTAGAAGATATTGTTTGACACCTAAGAGACAAAGTACTTCATAATTTCTGTCTTCAAATAGAGTGAAAAACTTCTGTTAGATTTGTTTTGTGCAAAATAAGTATTTAGAGAAAATTACATTCCAGACAAGGGCATAGAATGAGCAGAGGCACAGAGGCAGGACATAAAAGTAAAAAGCTTCAGGTGAATAGTCCAAAACTAGACGGGCAGAGGGGAGTCTTGGGAGATTAACCGAAAGGCCTGGGGTTGGGCTTCGTTCAGGTGTTCAGGAAAGAGCCCGGCAGGCGTGAGCATGTGGTTGACACACGACCTGCCCTCTTCACAAATATTAATCTGTCAATTGTGAAGGTGGCAGTGGCGCCATGCAACACCACCCAAATGGAGTTAACCTTTGAATACTTTAAAAATCATCATGTACAGGAGCTCACCTATACCTGGATCAGAATGAACAATGACATAAAGTGGTGTTTTGAGGAAGTAAATGCTGTACACCATCACTGACATTTGAAAACTCTGCTCTCTAATGTAACAAGGAAAGCAGCAAATTAGAAAGGTTAAATAAAATTTTTAAAGGGAAATAATTACAGACACATATGTATATGTGCTTAATTGACAAGGTAAGGCATAGAAGGCAGACCGACATTCAGTGAGGAGGGCCGTGCGCCTTGCTATTCTCCATGGAGACACTGCCTGCTTATGGAGTGTGCGTCACCTGCTGTGTGTGATACAGCACGGGCGGTCTGGCCTACAGCTGTCATTCTCTGGTATGGGTTGCCACCTTTTAAGAGCAGATTATTGTATCAAGATAGGAACACTGAAATAACTATTGGTAGTATTTTTAAAATATACTTAAATTTTAGGAAGAAATACCATCAGTATTATTTCTAGAACCTTGTATACCTCTCACAGAACATTTATGCATTATAGAAAATTTGAGAAAGGCATGGCCAGAGCTGGATTTGCATGCCAGATTCACCATTCATGAACCATGTGACCATGGTCAAATTTTCCTCTAAGGGATAATAATATCTAGGAGTTTTGTTGAAAATTAAATTAGATAATGTTTTTAAGACACATGGTACTGTGCTTGTCATATGCAGTGGAGTTATACACATTCATCATACTTGTTTTGCTGAAATTATTGATTATTATCATAGTTTTATATGCTGGGAGCAGGTAGAACACATGCTTCACGTTTGTTGTTTTAAGCGTGGCCCCTAAACACAAAGCAGCAATTTAATCTGTGATGTAACAGAGAGCCAACCATGAAAGGCTGGAGGGAATGTGAGTATGTGAGATTGCTGCAGAGATGGTGTGTTCGTAGATAGTCATGTTTACAAAAGCATGTACTTTTGAGTGACTCAAGTTATTTTCATGGCTTATTTGACTACATGTGTGATTGTTATTTTACAGGTTGACTCTAGAATCTAACATCAGCCTTAGAGGCAGTAGCAAGCCTTGAGCAAGTGTTTCTGCAGCAGTGGTACCTTGCAGTTTTTCCTTTATTTAATGCTGAGACATACCTGGTTGTATGCGTAAATATTTCTTAATATTCATTACAGAATACAGAGTTTTTATTCTTCCTTGGAATGGAGGAAATGTAATCCTTCATTTATTGCTGATGCTGTTACTAATCGATCCCAGCCAATTCTAAAATAGGCTGGTGTAAGGATTTTCAACCTCATTTATGATTAAAGTACATACTAATAAGCCAATAGCATTCTTAATAACCATTTTCTTTGGTTATTCAATTCAGGCTTTGTTTCGTGAATCCCTCACACACACACACACACACACACACACACACACACACAGACCCCCTGCCCCCTCTATCACTGTTATATAACACAGTGGGTATTTCTGTACTCAAATAATACAGAGTTTTCTCATATTGACTCTTACTGTTCTAGCCAAATAGACTGAGTGTTTGAAATATTGTCTTTGGATACCTGAAGGCAGAGGTAATTGATTCTTGTGGCCTTGCTTTTTAAATTTATCATTTGATATTTTGAATTGCAGATAAGTTTAGATAACTGAAAGGAATAACCTCAGCAGAATGTAGGCTTCTCCATTTTGTTCTTATTAAATTATCAAAGAATGAAATGTAAAATGAATTACTTAAAATGATTGTCCTTGGAGGCCTTTGGTACTGAGTCATTTAGATGGACTGGTAAGAAGTTGTCCAGGAGCAGTGGTTCATGCCTGTCATCCTAGCACTTTGGGAGGCCAAGGCAGGCAGACTGTCTGAGCTCAGGAGGTTGAGACCAGCCTGGGCAACATGGCGAAACCCCGTCTCTACTTAAAAAAAAAAACAAAAAAAAAAACGAAAGATTAGCGAGGTGTGGTGGCGCTTGCCTGTAGTCCCAGCTACTCAGGAGGCTGAGGCATGAGAATCGCTTGAACCCGGGAGCTAGAGGTTGCAGTGAGCTGAGATTGTGTCACTGTACTCCAGCCTGGGCGTCAGAGCAAGACTCAGGGGAAAAAAAAAGAAGGTGGCCCATTTTGTTAGTTGATGACCTTCATGAGAATGGCTAGCACAGACAGAGGAAATTATTTTCTGCTCAAACCTAACCTGTGCATTCTCTTTCTGCGTTTTCGCCACCTGATTTTATTGTATGGGAAAGTATGAAAAGCAGTTCCTCTCAATAAACCTTTAAAAATTATTTTAAAAACCCAACCTCCTACAGTTTCTGAAGTGCCTGATAGTTTCTTCCAATGAAGTTTTCAGTTTACTGATTTTTTTTTTTTCACTCATAAGAAGGGACTGTAGAGTGAAGATTGTAAGTCTTAAGGGTAAGAAGTTGGTCGGCGCAGTGGCTCATGCCTGTCATCCTAGCACTTTGGGAGGCCAAGGCAGGCAGATTGTCTGAGCTCAGGAGGTTGAGACCAGCCTGGGCAACGTTTATTCTATTTATGCTGTTTATAGAGCAGCAGAAGAAAGCTCAGAGAATTAAGGACAAATAAATTCAAGTGCAGAAGCTTATGAGTAGCTAGATTAATTTCAAAATGATCAGTAAATAACTATTTTCTGATTTGTTTTAAACTTCCACCGACCTTACTGAGATACACTTCCAGAAACATTCTGTTTGAACTATTCTCATAAATTAGTCATCTTGCAGAACAGCTGTGGCAATATGATACAATGAAGAGAGCAGTGATTTAGCAATGAGAAGATTGGGAGTCCTTGTCTTGGCTCACTCACAGGGAGATCACATGACATGCCAAAGTCCCCTAGATGAGGAAGCCATGCATGAGAGGATTGAGGATTGGGTCAATGATCTATCATAGAATACTTTCTATGAGTCTAGAAGCCTCATGAAGAACACACCAGGAAACCTGGGTGAGAGCAGGAGCTTCACCTCGTGCAGAATTGCAGTGTGATTTTAGAGTGCTGTTACCACTCTTATGCTTAGAAGGCAGAGTGTCTGAATCAGGATTCTGTCATGTATAATGGATCGCACTCTCGTTGGCTTAGGCAGAAAGGTGTTATATGATTTGCAGAATTGTTGGGAAGGCTGAGCTTCCAGGAGCAGCTCCCAAAGTCCACACAGACCTGAACCACCAGGGAACCTGCTCCCTCCACCAGGACAGGAGCCTTAACTTCAGAAAGCTGCCCATCCAGTTGGAAAGCTGCCACCGCGGTTGCCAGCACCATAGCATCTTGTCTCTTCTACAGTCTCTGTCTACATAGTGAATGCCCTGTGCCCTGCCTCTCTTCCTCTGATCCAGGTCCCACTCCAGGTCTTGCCCAAGTCTTTCTCATTGGTAGAACTTAAATCACACCCAAAATCCCAGCTGCAGGAGAGCTGTGAGATTTCATCTTTCCAAACTCTGTGTACTGCATGGCGGTTAGAGCACATGTCGGCAGCCAATCCACTGCATTCACCATTGACAGTAGACGAAATATTTATGATCAATAACATTTGCATTTTTTCAGAAAAAATGCACAATTTGCAGAGTAGCCATACACACTTTTTATCTGAAGCTAATATCAAGTCACTCTACATATAAAAATAACTATTTCTGACCATTTCCCAAGAAAACAACTCTTCTAAAAATTGAGAACAATGCCTACATTATTCCCTAAAGATGCAAACTGGTAGAGAAAACAGGTTGTTAAATTCAGAATTTCCCTTCCAGCTTCGTTTATTTCCTCCACATCAGTTCTGTTTTCCTCTGTGTCTTTTTCTCCCATGGGGATGTCCTCCACCTTTTCAATCTGATTTGCTCTTTGCCATGCAGACCTGTGGATGAAGAGTCAGAGTCCCCTGAGGTCGATGCTGCTGGTCGGTGGCCTGGTGTCTGTGTTAGCAGAACATCTCCAACACCCCCGGAGTCGGCAACCACCGTTAAGTCACTTATCAAGTCATTTGACTTGGGACGCCCAGGTATTTGATCACAGTTTTTCTATAAGCAAAGCTCCAAATTCAAACTTTGGCCCGACATTTGTTATGTCTACTGTCTCTACTCCACCCTGGCCCTATGTTGTTACAACCACCAGGGCGCTTTCCAGGTCCTACCACATGTAGCCACTGCATGCAGGAGCCTGGCTGAGGCTCCGGGGAGACACTAATGGAGAGACTGGTGTGTGAATAACACAAATGCAGCCTCTTCCTCTCTACTTCTTCCTTCCCTCCAGTTCCTGCCTTGCTACCTTTCTTTTCTGCCTCTTATAGCCATTAAATTCAGGTCACTGCTATTTGCCTTTTTGTCATCTCATGAGAATTACAAGGGTCAGCTGGAGACTTCATCTCCTAGGAAATGAGGCATCACATCTGTGCACCTGGCCCTCTTGTAGGCACCCCTGGCCATCCCCATCTTGCAACCTGCTAGACGTTTTTCTCTCTGGTCTTGTACGTGAGCACCTGTGCTAATCTGTCACTCCTGATCTAGGTGTGTTCCCAGCTTTTCCTGGAATTGTCTGATGGTCTCACAATTCCCCTTTAGTCATGCTTATCTTCCTATATGAGAAAGATGCGTAACTATACTTCATACATATACTGTACACGTAAACATAGCAAATAGAAGAAACAGAATGTGCATCTGTCCACAGTAACAATATCTTTCTTCCCCAGACTGCAACAAACATGCCATTGTATTGGGAGACTGTAGTAAAAGTTAATCCTAGGATGTACCTGGTTGTCTCTGCTAAAATTGTTTGCACCTAAATTAGATTAAGACTAGGCTCTACATATTCAAAGACATGAATGTCTGTGAATGTCTTTCATGTCTGTGAAGACAGGAAGTGAATTAACAATTTGTACAAGAACTTTTCTGTTGCTTCCTTCTCTAGGCATCTCATTATTTATACAGTTTCTTTTTGCTCAGCTATCCTTCATCTAAGACTGACCTCCACTCAGCTAACTCTTCCCTTCTTGTTTCCCCAATGCAGCTCTAGTCCAGAGAAGAAAAGGATAATAGAGTAAATATTATGCTAAATACGGATACTCCTTAAGCCACCAAAAAAAGTAACAAGAAATCAGGAACAACTATATGCTATTTTGAAGTGGAACAGCATATACATGTTCTTATGTTTTTTCTTGGCAGGTGGAGCTGGACAGAATATTTCTGTCCATAAGACCCCCAGAAGTCCCCTAAGTGGGATACCAGTGAGGACTGCTCCAGCAGCTGCTGTCTCTCCAATGCAGGTAGATGAGCCCCAGAAATAACCACTGCTTATGGTTTGCTGTGTATCCCTCTAGATGTTTTTCTTTACACATATTAGTGTGTGTGTAGAGTGTGTGTGTTTTGTAAATTGGATTACACTATGCATTATTCCAATACTTATTTCACTTTATCATCAGAATGTAAGCTTCATGAGGTCAGATATTTTTGTTCATTTTGCTTGCTGTTTTGTCTATAACACTGGCTGGCACACGGCCACATTGTAGTAGAAGTTCAGTAAATATTTGTTGAATGAATGAAGGAATATGTCTTCAAATTTTAACATTTGGAGAAACAATTCTTTTTTATAAAAGATTACATAATATGTGGTGATTTATTTAGCCACTCTTCTACTGATAGAAGTTAGGTGTTTTTGGATTTAACTTAATACAAAAAACAATACAGTGAAGATACTGATGCAAATTTTTGACCACTTATGGGGCTACTTTTTAAATAAGGATATATCAAGATTCATTTGTAAATATCAGAGATCACAGTAGTTAAGCAGAAAGGAATTTAATACAGGGCTTTTGGTACTGAGGGCTGGAGAAAGGTCTAGGCTGCACTGAGATTCCAGGAAAGGTTCCCAGAGCATCTGAAAGTTAGCCCATTAAAGGGGCTTCTGTTTCTGCCAGAATCAGGAAGTCTTTCTCTAGGTGCTTACCCAGGGACTGCCACTGCTACCAAGATCTAGGATCAGCCTTGTGACTACACTGCCACAGGTGCAGTCCATGCCAGCAAAGCAGACTCTGTGCCTGCCCCATACTGAGCAGAAAACGGTGGAACACTCCCCAGAACCTCTGCTCCCCTGCCACAGAAGAGCGAGTGCCTTCCCAGCCATGTTTTCCAGGAGAAGCTGCAGAAGGGAAGCCTTCCACTCCCTTGCACCTTCCAGATCCTCTGAGAGGGGGCCTGTTTGACAGAAGCTCGGCCACTTGATGAACCAAGCTTTAAAGGAGTTTGCCAAGTACACCCTTTAGCTTCCCAGTCCCCTATAGTCAATAGGTCACCCTACAAAGAGATGATGATGGAGTCGAGTGAGCCTGTCTTGAGATATACAAATTGATTCCTAGTAAAGGAAAATGGGGTCCTAGAAAAGGAAATGTGTTTGACCTCTTCCAGCATGTTGAAAAACTTGATAGACACATTGCTCTTCAGTTTGCCCTCCCACTCACTGTACTATTTTCCAAGAATTTTGACACTGTCTATAAATTTTGAAGATTAAGTAAATGAACAATAGTATCTTGTTTTACTTTATCAGTAAAGTTGAGCACTTCTTCATATGATTACAGGCCATTTATCTTTTGTATGTCTGTATGGAAACTTACATACTTTGCCTGCTTTTCTTTTGAAGTCTTTTTCCATTTTGTAAGAAGTCTTGATATATTGTGCTTTTTAACATTTTTTCATATGTAATTGTATTACCTTTGTTATCTTTTAACGTCATATTAATAGTTATCTTTTACTAAAGAGAAATTTTACATTTTTGTGTTGTGTTTTAAGATTTTGTTTTGTTTCCTGCCTTAAAATGTCTTCCTAGCTATTAGATGATTAAAATATTCTCCCTAAATATCTTAAGGAAGTCTTCTATTTGTTCAGTCTTAAAACTCATAGAAACATGGGTTTGGATTTAGATGTTCTTCCCCTATCTTAACTGCCTTCTGGAAGCAGAAGTAAATACTCTCTGGAGGACAATTACATCATCTAGATCCTTAAATTATAGTCACATTTTAAAAAGTACAATGTCATATAGTAACTTTAAAAAATACCAGGCATGGCTGGGTGCAGTGGCTCACACCTGTAATCCTAGCATTTTGGGAGGCCGAAGCAGGCAGATCATGAGGTCAGGAGTTCGAGACCAGTCTGACTAACATAGTGAAACCCCGTCTCTACTAAAAATACAAAAATCAACTGGGCATGGTGTGTGCGCCTGTTGTCCCAACTACTCGGGAGGCTGAGGCAGGAGAATCACTTGAACCCAGGAGGCGGAGGTTGTGGTGAGCCGAGATCCACCACTGCATTCCAGCCTACTCCATCTCAAAATAAAATAAAACAAAAAACTGAGCATACAAATAGATAATACCAAATGATGAAAAACCAAGAGAAAAAATAGGCAATAGAAACAGACACAGAAGATTCAGATATTGATATTATTAGACATAGACCCTAAAACACCTGAGATTAATGCTGTCAACAAAATAAGTGACAAGGTAGAGAATTTCAGCAGAAAACCACAATCTATAAAAAAGAATCCATTAGAGATTTTATAACTAAAAATAAAATACCCGAATTAAAGACTCAATAAAGTTTAGCTGTAGCTTAAACAGTTAAGGAGAGACTTAAAGAACAGAAGACAAGTCAGTATAAATATCTGAACTGAAGCACAGAGAAAAAGGATAGGAAATAGAGAAAAGGACATAAGAAACATATGGGATGGAATAAAAAGATCTCATGTGTAATTGGAGTCCCCAAAAGGGGAGAAAAAGGGCAGAAGCAATATTGGAAGGGCTAATGATCAAGAATTTCCAAAACTGATAAAAGATGTCAAGCCCAGTTTCAAGAAACAATATGAACCCCAAGTGAGATGAGTATAAAGAAAACTACTTAGACACATGAGGTTAAAACTGCTGGAAATGAAAGAGAAAGAATCCTAAAAGCACCCAAAAGAAAAAAGACACCTTAATGTCAAAGGAGCAAGAGCAAAACTGACATCTTTCTTCTCAACAAAAATGATGGAAGCCCTGAAGACAATGCAATGACATCTGCAAAATGCTGAAAGAAACCTGCTTTCCTTTACGTGGTGAAAATATGCTTCAAAACGCTGTACCTGGTGAAAATACCCTTCAAAGGTGAACACAAAAGAAAGATGCTTTCAGTCCAACAAAACCGTATGTTTTTTCCTAGGATACTTGCAGTGAAAAGATTATTTAAAGGAGTTCTGCATGGAGTTTGTTCTTTTAAAAGGCTGTTAAAATTCAAAACACCTGACAAGAAAAGCTAATGCAGAA
Source organism: Papio anubis (assembly GCF_008728515.1). Lineage (NCBI taxonomy): Eukaryota > Metazoa > Chordata > Mammalia > Primates > Cercopithecidae > Papio > Papio anubis. The sequence goes on from NC_044992.1 coordinate 19,128,483, forward strand.
TTACCTGTATCAGGAATTTGTAAGTGGATACATCACTAAATATTTCATAATTATTAAAGCAATAGTAAGAGAATATTATATGTTACACTTAGTGCTATAAATTAGAAAATATTGATGAAATAGTCAAAATCTTAGAAAAATGTAACTTGCTACACTTACATAGGAGAGAGTAGTAGAAAATCTCAATCATCTATAATTTATATTTTTTCCTTAAAGGAAATGCCAGGCCCTTGTGGCTTCACCATGAAACCTTCCAAACATTTAAGGAAGAAATAATGTCAATCTTATGTAAATTCAGAGACTAGGAAAGAGGTCAGCATAGCTTTCATCCCTAATTCTTGCAAGAACATTAATAGACAAGAAAATTAAAAGATCAGTCTTTCTCACGAACCTCTTTGCAAAAATCCTGAACAAAATCTTGGAAAACCTTATTCAGAGATAACATGACGAAGATCATGTCATGTTTGGTTTATTCCAGGAATGGAAGGTGGTTTTAACTATTGAAGCCAACCAGAGTAATTCACCACATTAACAAAGGTATAAAAAGAATATGGTCGACCAGGTGCAGTGGCTTATGCCTGTAATCCCAGCACTTTGGGGGCCAAGGTAGGTGGATCACTGGAGGCCAGGAGTTCAAGACCACTCTGGTCACCATGGCAAAACCCCAGTCTCTACTAAAAATACAAAAATTAGCTGGGTGTGGTGGCACATGCCTGTAACCCCCAGCTGCTTGGGAGGCTGAGGCACAAGAATGGCTTAAACCCGGGAGGCGGAGGTTGCAGTGACCTGGGTTCGTGCCATTGCACTTCTGGGCAACAGAGTAAGACTCTATCTTAAAAAAAAAAAAAAAAAAAGAATATGGTTATCTTAGTAGGTGGCAGAAAAATGTATTCAATAAAGATTAATATCTTTCTTGATGGAAATTCTTAGAAAACTAGGAATAGAAGGGAAATTCTTTAATCTGATAAAAGGTCTTTATTATATATCTACGGCAAATATCATACTTAATGGTGGAATACTGGACGCTTTCCCACAAGATTGCGAATGGGGTAGGAATGCCCCATATTGTCACTTTTGTTCAGCCAACTTCAAAAGCAAGATTTAAAACTACTTTTGAAAACTGTATACCATGATCATTATATTTTTGTGGGATGTAGATATATGGAATTGTGTTTAATATGCTATGAAGTAGAGCCTCTAAGAGAAAGAATGTTCTGGAAAGCCTCAGAATGGCCCTGCACAGACAAATGTACCAGGATGTTCATTGCAGCATTATTCCTAATATTAATATCAATATCAATATCAATAGAGAATCAGTAAAATAAATTATGGTAATGAAAATAGCTAAGATCTACTGAATGCTTCCCATGTGCTGGGCTGTGTTTTGATTGTTCTAACTGGATTTAACTCATTTAATCCTCCCATAACCCTCTGAGGTAAGTACCTTTAGTATCATTGCCATTTTATAGATAAAGAAAATAAGACACAAAGAATTAAGCAACCCAGGGTCTCACAGATGGGTGGTGCCATCTGGCCCAGAGCCACTTGCTTGGCCTCTTGAGGCACTTTTCATGGAAAGCTGCCAAGATGGTGGGTGATGGTGGGTATAGAATGACCTCTAAGATACAGTAAGTGAAAGAAACAAAACAGTATATAAAACGGTGTAATGCTATGATAACATTTGTGTTTCTAGAAAAACAGAGGGTGTTTTTCAAGGTTTTTCCTTGAATAATATCATGCTGACTTGCATTCTGAAATGCTTTTTTAAATGGCAGTAAAAAAATGCACCATGAAATCTACCCTATTAACAAATTTTTGGGTATTATTAACTCGAAGCACAATATTGTATGGCAGGTCTCTAGAAATTTTTTGTTTTTAATTTAGTCTTTTATTTCAGATTCAGGGTGTACATGTACAGATTTGTTACATGGATATATTGTGGGATGCTGAGGTTTGGTGTATGATTGATCCCATCACCCAAGTAGTGAGCATAGTACCCAACAGGTTTTCAATCCTTGCTTCCCCCTCCTCTGGCACTCCCCAGTGTCTATTGTTGCCATCTTTTTGTCCTCTACAACATTTTTATCTTGCCTGACTGAAACTCTGTATCCACGGAACAATTCCCCACTTCCCCTCCCTGAGGCCTCTGGGAGCCACCACTCAACCGTCTGTCTCTGTGATTTTGACTACTTTAGATTCCTCACGTACATAGAGTTATGCCACACTTATCCTTCAGTGACTGGCGTATTTGACTTAGCATAATGTCTCCAAGACTCATTTATGTTGTAGCATGGGACAGGATTTCCTTCTTTTTTAAGGCTGAATAATATTCCATTGTATATTCTGTACCACATTTTCTTCATCCGTTCATCTGGTGGTGGACACTGGGGTTGCTTCCACGTCTCGGCTGTTGTGAATTATGCTGCAGTGAACACGAGAGTGCAAATATCTCTTTGAGATCCTGTTTTCAATTTTCTTGGATAAATACCTAAAAGTGGCATTGCTGGATCATTTGGTAGTACTATTTTTAATTTTTTGAGGAACCTCCATACTGTTCTGTGTCATGGCTGCACCATTGTACGTGCCTACCAACAGTATACAGGAGTTTCGTTTTTCCACCTCCTCACCAACACTTGTTCTCTTTCTGTTTTTTTTTGATGATGCTCTTCCTAATAAATGTGAGGTGGCGTGTCACTGTGGTTTTGGTTTGCATTTCCCTGATTGGTGATGTTGAGCATCCATTCATATACCTATTGACCATTAAAAATAGAATACTTATACAAACATCCTTGAATATACATAGAACATTCCAGGAAAGATATTCACAAAGCCAGTTAATAATGATCGCCCTTGGAGAGAAGAACTGGGAGATGGGAAGGAAAAGGAGACTTTCTCTTCACTATTTGCCCTTTTTATTGCTTTTGAGGATAGTGTCTATTGCGTGTATTACCTATTCAAATAAATGAGTTAATTAAAAACTCCCCTGGTTATTCCACTGTGTTTAAGAACTATTGCACACACACGCATGCACACACACGCATCTGTGTTTGTTCTGTTCTTGATGTTATGAGCTCACCGTGCTGGTGTCCTCCTGGTTTTTACAGAGGCATTCGACTTACAGCAGTATGCGGCCAGCCAGCAGAGGGGTGACTCAACGTTTGGACCTTCCCGACCTTCCCCTCTCAGGTAAATCATGTCAGCAATAAGAACTTTTGACTTATCTTTCCGTGCAGTTAACTTTTCTTCATTTCTTTGCATGAAACTGAGCTTAGAAAAATAATCAGTGGCATTTCTTGCAAGTGATTTCAACCCCTGAATAATGTACACGTCATGGACATTAGATGAAGCAGTGCAGCTGACAAAAGGAAAAAGCGTCTATCTCCTGCCAGCTGCACTTCTCAGTGTCCTTGTGCTAGGGAGACAGGCCCAATTTTGTTGTTGTTGTGTTCTTTTTCTTTTTTTAGAGACATGGTCTTGTTTTGTTGCCCAGGCTGATCTCAAATTCCTGACCTCACGTGATCCTCTTGCCTCAACCTCTCACGGTGCTGGGATTATAGGTGTGAGCCACTGTGCCTGACATGTTATTTTTTAACTGAATCTCAAGAGCGTATTTTCTCATCTTTAAAAAGTAACTAAGGGAAAAAAAACTTCCCTGATTTTGAATTTGTCTGCTGCTTCCGCAATTCTTAAAATTTGCCTCTTTAAAGGTATTTGTCTTTTAGTGCAGTCCTCTTCCTGTTATTACACCGTGTGTGTGTGTGTGTGTGTATATATATTTGTTTTGTTTTGTTTTAACTCAAATACTGGTTGTAAAGTGGAGGTTGCATTCAGCAGTCCCCGACCCCCATCACATTTGCGTTCACACCGCATCTCCTGTGTCACAGGCTGATGTGAAGCAGCCTTCAGGAAGGAACATGTGGGCTTGAGTTTCAGCACTGCTGCTCAGCCTGGCTTTGGCCCCATCACCCCACTTCTCTGTGCTTTCATCTCCTCATCTCTAAAATGGAAATAATCCCGTCCACCTCCTAGGATCATATCAAGGATTGAGTTAGCATGTTAAAGTGCCTTGAACATGCTGGGCATGTGGCGAGCGCTGTGGAAGTGTTTGCCATGCACATCTCACCTGCTGTTCTCTGCTGACCCAGTTCACCTGCCCAGAACTAAAAGGACAACAGTGCTTGAGCCTAGTGGGAGGTTAAGGTTGTCCAGAATATGGGGCTTAGAACCTATGTATGTGTCTATGTGGTCACTGTTAGGAAATAAAAAAGGCAAAGAGAACACTGAATGGACTATTTACTGTTCCCTGTAGGAAGGATAGAAAGCCAAAAGTCTGGATCACATAGACAGAAATCCTTTTGTTTCTAAGCATAAAATAAAATTTCTACAGCTGTACTTCCTTCAGATCTTGGTCAAACACAATCAGGCTTGTTCTTAAAGTAGTTGTTTCTATGAGGGAACTTTCCGCTCTGAATCTTCTTTGCTTTTTCATGGAATTAAATAAGGATTTTAGAGTTGGATAAACACTGACAATTGAGAATTTGAAGATGATCTCAGCCCATTCCTCGAATTCTATGTGGAAGATATTCAAGCCCTACAGAAATTCAGTGACTTATAAAGGCTGCAGCAATTTTGGATGGCTCTGGGGCCAGGAAGTCTCCTGATTCTTTCTACCTTGTGCCTCTTGTTGCTGAGGTTGGTGATTGCTCTGAGTCATAGCTTTCTAAAGAAGTGATGAAAGTTTATACGGCACTCCAAGTCATAATAATGACTTTCCAGCAGAAGGAAATGAAGACCAAAGGCCGGTGTAAAGTCAAGAGTGTAAGAACAGAGACAGAGTTCAGTGGATGTAGAGAAATGAGAGAGTCTATGCTCCAGGAGACCAGTCCTGAGTGTCCCATACTAGGAGGGTAGTGGAGGAGGCCAGAGCACAGCAGGAAGCCCACTTGACTCACAGTCCCCATGCTTGCTGTGTAGAGGGAATAACTTGATTGCACACATAGTGATAGGTGTGGGGTTTTTGAAAAATTGTGGTAAAAGACACATAATATAAAATTTACCGTATCAACCATTTTTAAGTGTACTAGGTAAGCCTTTGGTAGATAATATTTGTGTCTTCTCTCTGTTCCACTAGCCTTAAAGTTTCCTATTGTGTGGAGACACCATTCTTTTTGGTTTTCTTTGAGAGAGATTCTTGCTGTCACACAGGCAAGAGTGCAGTGGCTTTATCATAGCTCACTGCAGCCTCAAACTTCTGGCCTCAAATGATCCTCCTGCCTCAGCCTTCAAGTGGCTGGGACTAGAGGTACATGTTACCATGCCTGGCTAATTAAAAAAATTTTTTAGGGGGCTAGAGACAGGGTCTCACTAAGTTGCCCAGGCTGGTCTTAAACTCCTGGCCTCAAGCAATCCTCCTGTCTTGGCCTCCCAAAGCACTGGGATTACAGTCATGAGCCATCATGCCTGGCCAAGAAACCATTCTTTTAGTTGACAAGATACGTACTGAACTTGAGACCACAATAGCTTATTGCTCTGAAATTAATACCTCATTGACAGCCCTCCCTACTTAGCCCCCACCAGGCACCTGTCTGCTTGGATGATTCTATTTACTGTTATTACAGCAAAGGATCGCAGTGACAATTACTTGCTTCCAGCAATCCCCAGCAATTGCTTGTCAACATTGAGGTCATTGGAAGCTGCAGAAACCAAAGATTAATGTGCTATTCTTGTTGTTCTCTTGGATGTAAATACTATTTTTCTCTGCTATTTAGAGCTGACTAGCCTCAGTCCTAACTTTACTGCCCCTAAATGGTGGCTGTGAGCTGTAGACGGATTTTCTTCTTCTGTGACTATTCACAGGTCATGGGTGGCAACTGTGGGCTCATCCTGGTCCCTTGTCTGCTCTGTAGCTTTGAACAAGGCACTTAGTTCTCTGAGCTCCAGTTTCCTCTATAAATATAAACTAGACAATCTCAAAAAATTTCTCCTATTCCACACTTTTATGGTCCTTTAAGATATATCATCTGGCTAGACATGGTGGTGCACTCTCCTGTAGTCCCAGCTACTTGGGAGGCTGAGGCAGAGGATCACTAGGAGGTCAAGTCCAAATCCAGCCTGGGCAACACAGCAAGACCCTGTCTCTAGAAGAGAAAAAGAAAAATAAGTATCATCTGGAGGATTCAGTTCATTTCATTAACTGTTTTGACTCAGACTAATATGACAGCAGAAAAGAGCCTTGAAAGGGTGATTTCTACTTTTTTAGCGAACCAGGCCCTATGGCTAGAATGGCCTTTTCTCTTGTAAAGTAGTTCTTCTTGGTTCCCAGCTTCTTGTTTACTGCTGCCTGTGATCTGATCATCACATGAGGCATTTTTCTGCCACTCTCTCTCAGATGTCTGTCAATTAAAAGATATTACCTGGGGACAGGGCTGGCTTTGCTGGCACTTGCACAAGGCCATTAGAAGGGCACGTGCTTGGTGTAATGCTCTGGTGACATCATCTTGAAATTCACAGTAGTTTTTGAACAAGAGGTTGATTTGGCATTAGATACTATAAATGATGTAGTGGTCCTGCCTGTAGAATCCACATCCCTATTGCATTTTTATTACTTCAGAAATGATATATATGTTTGTAGTTGAGGATAAAATGAGAACGGTAATTGTATTTGAGAATGAAGCATGATGGCAGTCAAGAGCTGCTTCTTCAGGAATGGATGATTATGTGGTTGTTCCCACAGATATTCTAAAAGGAAGGACTGAGACCCTGAAGCCAGACCCCCACCTCCGCAAGAGTCCCTCACTGGAGTCACTGAGCAGACCCCCGTCTCTGGGCTTTGGGGACACAAGACTGCTGAGTGCTTCCACCAGGGCATGGAAACCACAAAGCAAACTCAGGTATCGTGTTTCAAACAATAAGAAATCAGAAAAACATTGGGCTAATCACCTTTTATGCTTCCTTCTGTTTTGTCCCCATGGCCAAATTTACTTCTACAAATATTTCCTGCATGAAAATGACTAAGATACTGTGCCTGCTCTTGGCAAGCCTAAAAGGAGGACAGTGGATAGTAGTAGTGTGCAAAATGGAATTAAGGGCTGTAAAAAACACTACTGCATAAGCAAAGTCTTGAGAGATTGTTAGTTGGATCAAGAAGTCTAGAGAGAAGTGGTGCTTCTGCCAAGGGCTCTAAAGGTACCATTACAAGCACGCTGTGGAATAGTGTTCAGGGAATGTGGGTGGTGTCATGTGTCTGGACTAGACTGTGGGCTTCCTGAGGGCAGGGACCCTGCCGTACATATGCATAACAAGCTCTTTGTCTTGTTTTTGTTGGGTGGATGGATAGGTGACTAGGACATTCCAGCTGGAAGGCATATAGTAAGTAGTCTTCATTGCTAAGGAAGAGGTTTGTGTGTTATTTTGGTAAAGCACTGGGGTACCACCAAGTTTGTGGGATTTTGTTTTGGATTTTGAGGTTGTACAGTGAGATTGGACCTGCATTTTAAGGAGGATTCATCCCAAAACAGTGGCATCTAAGGATTGGAGAGGCATTTTGAAATCAGTGTTTAAGAAGGACTTTCACAGGGATGTGAAGGAGGAGTTGGCAGAGGGAGAGGATGGCAAGACCAGCAGGATGGTCACTGAGAGCTGGTCTTTGTTCCCACACCTCTGTCACCTCCTCCCTTTCCAGTGCCCCTGGTCACCAAGGCCACAGCAGACCTCTTTCAGCTGCTTCCTCTCTCCCAAGTGTCTTCCCTGCTTCTCTGTGTTGGTTAATTTTCTGAAGCACTGAGCACATCCTGCCGCAAACCTTGCAGAAATCTCATCCGCACTCCTCATCCTGGTCTTCTAGGTGCCTCACGACTTAGCACCACCCCACCCACTGCCAGAATGACCCCGTCCCTCCCTCCACCTGAGCCTGTTTTAGTTTCTGCCTTTGTAATATAACATGACCATTTCTTATTGCAAGTCTTTATGTATAAGATTCTAGCCTGAATCGTTTTTCTTTTCTCCTTTCATACCCTAAATACTGCTTCTCCTTCAAGGTCAAACCTTTCATGAAGTTGTACCTAACACCTGGCACATCGACATATCCCTTCTCTGACTTTGGCGTCTTACACTTTTTTGGGTGTTTCATTTTTGTACTGCTCTGTAGTGTGGAACACTGTTGCACAGTACATGCCATTGTCTCCATTTATGCTACAATTTAGTGGACAGTAAATGTTCAACTTACATTTTGGTATCTCTTCCAGCCCCTTGCGTTGTGCAACACACATCGTATTTCACTTAGTAAAACTTATGAATGAGTAGATGGATTAATATACAAAATTGGCTAGTTTAGGAGTAATAGCTTTTTAATAAATATAATCACAAATATGGGTATTATAGAAGGATTTATAAAAGCCTGAATAAATTCAGGTCTTGTTACACCTTTGAGTATAGCATATATTTGGACCCAAATAGGTGAAGCCATGTGTTTCATAGGTTTAATGTAAAGCCCCAGATACTACATACTGTCCTGTTTATGTGCAAGAGATTTAAACAATCAAAAGAGCTTTTAAGGACCAGAATTAGTGCTCTTCTGAAATTGCCCTTTTCTTCATACCAGAAATGCATACAAAAAGGCTTTGTGTAT